>NW_025959209.1:0-30041 GCF_023159225.1 Perognathus longimembris pacificus | reverse complement strand
CCCAAAAGAATCTGGATTGTGGTGAGGGAAAAGAGGAAAAAAGCTCATTTAGGACCTGCACTTACGAAGGGGGTAGGCAGCTGTATATCAGGGAGTAAACCTTCTGAGAATAAGAACCGCTGGAGCTTGTTAAGGTAATTACACAGGGGAAAGGATAATGTACTGGGAAGTCCTCAGAAGAATCTGATTGTTGTGAGGGGAGAGAGATAAAAGCTCATTTACGAACGACATGAACATGCTGCGTAGGTAGCTGTTTATCAGTAAATATACCACTGAGATTAAGAAAAGCAGTACGCTTAATAAATTAAGTACTTCCTGGTATGGTTACTGTACTGTAACTCCCCAAAAGAAATCTGGATTGTGGTGAGGGAACAGAGAAAAAAGCTCATTTAGGGACCTGCACTTACGAAGGGGGGTAGGCAGCTGTATATCAGGGAGTAAACCTTCTGAGAATAAAAACAGCTGGAGCTTGTTAACGGTAATTACACAAGGGGAAAGGATAATGTACTGGGAACTCCTCAGAAGAATCTGATTTGTGGTGAGGGGAGAGAGATAAAAGCTCATTTAGGAACGTCATGAACATGCTGCGTATGTAGCTGTTTATCAGTATATATCTCCACTGAGATTAAGAAAAGCAGTAGCTTAATAAATTAAGTACTTCCTGGTATGGTTACTGTACTGGTAACTCCCCAAAGAATCTGGATTGTGGTGAGGGAACAGAGAAAAAAGCTCATTTAGGACCTGCACTTACGAAGGGGGTAGGCAGCTGTATATCAGGGAGTAAACCTTCTGAGAATAAAAACAAACACGCTGGAGCTTGTTAAGGTAATTACACAGGGGAAAGGATAATGTACTGGGAAGTCCTCAGAAGAATCTGATTTGTGGTGAGGGGGAGAGAGATAAAAGCTCATTTAGGAACGACATGAACATGCTGCGTAGGTAGCTGTTTATCAGTAAATATCTCCACTGAGATTAAGAAAAGCAGTAGCTTGGGGTGGGGATATGGCCTAGTGGCAAGAGTGCTTGACTCCTATACATGAAGCCCTGGGTTCGTTTAAAAAGCACCACATATACAGAAAATGGCCAGAAGTGGCGCTGTGGCTCAAGTGTCAGAGTGCTAGCCTTGAGCAAAAAGAAGCCAGGGACAGTGCTCAGGCCCTGAGTCCAAGCCCCAGGACTGGCCAAAAAAAAAAAAAAAGAAAGAAAGAAAAGCAGTAGCTTAATAAATTAAGTACTTCCTGGTATGGTTACTGTACTGGTTACTCCCCAAAAGAATCTGGATTGTGGTGAGGGAACAGAGAAAAAAGCTCATTTAAGACCTGCACTTACGAAGGGGGTAGGCAGCTGTATATCAGGGAGTAAACCTTCTGACAATAAAAACAGCTGGACCTTTTAAGGTAATTACACAGGGGAAAGGATAATGTACTGGGAAATCCTCAAAAGAATCTGATTTGTGGTGAGTGGAGAGAGATAAAAGCTCATTTAGGAATGACATGAACATGCTGCGTAGGTAGCTGTTTATCAGTAAATATCTCCACTGAGATTAAGAAAAGCAGTAGCGTAATAAATTAAGTACTTCCTGGTATGGTTTACTGTACTGGTAACTCCCCAAAAGAATCTGGATTGTGGTGAGGGAACAGAGAAAAAAGCTCATTTAGGACCTGCACTTCCGAAGGGGGGTAGGCAGCTGTATATCAGGAGTAAACCTTCTGAGAATAAAAACAGCTGGAGCTTGTTAAGGTAATTACACAGGGGAAAACATGAAGTACTGGGAACTCCTCAGAAGAATCTGATTTGAGGTGAGCGGAGAGAGACAAAAGCTCATTTAGGAACGACATGAACATGCTGCATACGTAGCTGTTTATCAGTAAATATCTCCACTGAGTTAAGAAAAGCAGTAGCTTAATAAGTTAAGTACTTCCTGGTATGGTTACTGTACTGGTAACTCCCCAAAAAGAGTCTGGATTGTGGTGAGGGAACAGAGAAAAAAGCTCATTTAGGACCTGCACTTACGAAGGGGGTAGGCAGCTGTATATCAGGGAGTAAACCTTCTGAGAATAAAAACGGCTGGAGCTTGTTAAGGTAATTACACAGGGGAAAGGATAATGTACTGGGAAGTCCTCAGAAGAATCTGATTTGTGGTGAGGGGAGAGAGATAAAAGCTCATTTAGGAACGACATGAAACATGCTGCGTAGGTAGCTGTTTATCAGTAAATATATCACTGAGATTAAGAAAAGCAGTAGCTTAATAAATTAAGTACTTCCTGGTATGGTTACTGTACTTGTAACTCCCCAAAAGAATCTGGATTTTGGTGAGGGAACAGAGAAAAAAGCTCATTTAGGACCTGCACTTACGAAGGGGGGTAGGCAGCTGTATATCAGGGAGTAAACCTTCTGAGATAAAAACAGCTGGAGCTTGTTAAGGTAATTAAACAGGGGAAAGGATAATGTACTGGGAACTCCTCAGAAGAATCTGATTTGTGGTGAGGGGAGAGAGATAAAAGCTCATTAAGGAACGACATGAACATGCTGCGTAGGTAGATGTTCATCAGTAAATATCTCCACTGAGATTAAGAAAAGCAGTAGCTTAATAAATTAAAGTATTCCTGGTATGGTTACTGTACTGGTAACTCCCCAAAAGAATCTGGATTGTGGTGAGGGAACAGAGAAAAAAGCTCATTTAGGACCTGCACTTACGAAGGGGGTAGGCAGCTGTATATCAGGGAGTAAACCTTCTGAGAATAAAAACAAACAGCTGGAGCTTGTTAAGGTAATTACACAGGGGAAAGGATAATGTACTGGGAAGTCCTCAGAAGAATCTGATTTGTGGTGAGGGGAGAGAGATAAAAGCTCATTTAGGAACGACATGAACATGCTGCGTAGGTAGCTGTTTTATCAGTAAATATCTCCACTGAGATTAAGAAAAAGCAGTAGCTTGGGGCTGGGGATATGGCCTAGTGGCAAGAGTGCTTGACTCCTATACATGTAGCCCTGGGTTCGTTTAAAAAGCACCACATATACAGAAAATGGCCAGAAGTGGCGCTGTGGCTCAAGTGTCAGAGTGCTAGCCTTGAGCAAAAAGAAGCCAGGGACAGTGCTCAGGCCCTGAGTCCAAGCCCCAGGACTGGCCAAAAAAAAAAAAAAAAAGAAAGAAAGAAAAGCAGTAGCTTAATAAATTAAGTACTTCCTGGTATGGTTACTGTACTGGTTACTCCCCAAAGAATCTGGATTGTGGTGAGGGAACAGAGAAAAAAGCTCATTTAAGACCTGCACTTACGAATGGGGTAGGCAGCTGTATATCAGGGAGTAAACCTTCTGACAATAAAAACAGCTGGAGCTTGTTAAGGTAATTACACAGGGGAAAGGATAATGTACTGGGAAATCCTCAGAAGAATCTGATTTGTGGTGAGTGGAGAGAGATAAAAGCTCATTTAGGAATGACATGAACATGCTGCGTAGGTAGCTGTTTATCAGTAAATATCTCCACTGAGATTAAGAAAAGCAGTAGCGTAATAAATTAAGTACTTCCTGGTATGGTTACTGTACTGGTAACTCCCCAAAAGAATCTGGAATGTGGTGAGGGACCAGAGAAAAAAGCTCATTTAGGACCTGCACTTCCGAAGGGGGTAGGCAGCTGTATATCAGGGAGTAAACCTTCTGAGAATAAAAACAGCTGGAGCTTGTTAAGGTAATTACACAGGGGAAAACATGAAGTACTGGGAACTCCTCAGAAGAATCTGATTTGAGGTGAGCGGAGAGAGACAAAAGCTCATTTAGGAACGACATGAACATGCTGCATACATAGCTGTTTATCAGTAAATATCTCCAATGAGATTAAGAAAAGCAGTAGCTTAATAAATTAAGTACTTCCTGGTATGGTTACTGTACTGGTAACTCCCCAAAAGAATCTGGATTGTGGTGAGGGAACAGAGAAAAAAGCTCATTTAGGATCTGCACTTACGAAGGGGGTAGGCAGCTGTATATCAGGGAGTAAACCTTCTGAGAATAAAAACAGCTGGAGCTTGTTAAGGTAATTACACAGGGGAAAGGATAATGTACTGGGAAGTCCTCAGAAGAATCTGATTTGTGGTGAGGGGAGAGAGAGTAAAAGCTCATTTAGGAACGACATGAACATGCTGCGTAGGTAGCTGTTTATCAGTAAATATCTCCACTGAGATTAAGAAAAGCAGTAGCTTGGGGTGGGGGATATGGCCTAGTGGCAAGAGTGCTTGACTCCTATACATGAAGCCCTGGGTTCGTTTAAAAAGCACCACATATACAGAAAATGGCCAGAAGTGGCGCTGTGGCTCAAGTGTCAGAGTGCTAGCCTTGAGCAAAAAGAAGCCAGGGACAGTGCTCAGGCCCTGAGTCCAAGCCCCAGGACTGGCCAAAAAAAAAAAAAAAGAAAGAAAGAAAAGCAGTAGCTTAATAAATTAAGTACTTCCTGGTATGGTTACTGTACTGGTTACTCCCCAAAAGAATCTGGATTGTGGTGAGGGAACAGAGAAAAAAGCTCATTTAAGACCTGCACTTACGAAGGGGGTAGGCAGCTGTATATCAGGGAGTAAACCTTCTGACAATAAAAACAGCTGGACCTTTTAAGGTAATTACACAGGGGAAAGGATAATGTACTGGGAAATCCTCAGAAGAATCTGATTTGTGGTGAGTGGAGAGAGATAAAAGCTCATTTAGGAATGACATGAACATGCTGCGTAGGTAGCTGTCTATCAGTAAATATCTCCACTGAGATTAAGAAAAGCAGTAGCGTAATAAATTAAGTACTTCCTGGTATGGTTACTGTACTGGTAACTCCCAAAAGAATCTGGATTGTGGTGAGGGAACAGAGAAAAAAGCTCATTTAGGACCTGCACTTCCGAAGGGGGTAGGCAGCTGTATATCAGGGAGTAAACCTTCTGAGAATAAAAACAGCTGGAGCTTGTTAAGGTAATTACACAGGGGAAAACATGAAGTACTGGGAACTCCTCAGAAGAATCTGATTTGAGGTGAGCGGGAGAGAGGACAAAAGCTCATTTAGGAACGACATGAACATGCTGCATACGTAGCTGTTTATCAGTAAATATCTCCACTGAGTTTAAGAAAGCAGTAGCTTAATAAGTTAAGTACTTCCTGGTATGGTTACTGTACTGGTAACATCCCCAAAAGAGTCTGGATTGTGGTGAGGGAACAGAGAAAAAAGCTCATTTAGGACCTGCACTTACGAAGGGGGTAGGCAGCTGTATATCAGGGAGTAAACCTTCTGAGAATAAAAACGGCTGGAGCTTGTTAAGGTAATTACACAGGGGAAAGGATAATGTACTGGGAAGTCCTCAGAAGAATCTGATTTGTGGTAGGGGAGAGAGATAAAAGCTCATTTAGGAACGACATGAACATGCTGCGTAGGTAGCTGTTTATCAGTAAATATATCCACTGAGATTAAGAAAAGCAGTAGCTTAATAAATTAAGTACTTCCTGGTATGGTTACTGTACTTGTAACTCCCCAAAAGAATCTGGATTTTGGTGAGGGAACAGAGAAAAAAGCTCATTTAGGACCTGCACTTACGAAGGGGGTAGGCAGCTGTATATCAGGGAGTAAACCTTCTGAGAATAAAAACAGCTGGAGCTTGTTAAGGTAATTAAACAGGGGAAAGGATAATGTACTGGGAACTCCTCAGAAGAATCTGATTTGTGGTGAGGGGAGAGAGATAAAAGCTCATTAAGGAACGACATGAACATGCTGCGTAGGTAGATGTTCATCAGTAAATATCTCCACTGAGATTAAGAAAAGCAGTAGCTTAATAAATTAAGTATTCCTGGTATGGTTACTGTACTGGTACCTCCCAAAAGAATCTGGATTGTGGTGAGGGAACAGAGAAAAAAGCTCTTTAGGACCTGCACTTATGAAGGGGGTAGGCAGCTGTATATCAGGGAGTAAACCTTCTGAGAATAAAAACAAACAGCTGGAGCTTGTTAAGGGTAATTACACAGGGGAAAGGATAATGTACTGGGAAGTCCTCAGAAGAATCTGATTTGTGGTGAGGGGAGAGAGATAAAAGCTCATTAGGAACGACATGAACATGCTGCGTAGGTAGCTGTTTATCAGTAATATCTCCACTGAGATTAAGAAAAGCAGTAGCTTGGGGCTGGGGATATGGCCTAGTGGCAAGAGTGCTTGACTCCTATACATGTAGCCCTGGGTTCGTTAAAAAGCACCACATATACAGAAAATGGCCAGAAGTGGGCGCTGTGGCTCAAGTGTCAGAGTGCTAGCCTGAGCAAAAAGAAGCCAGGGACAGTGCTCAGGCCCTGAGTCCAAGCCCAGGACTGGCCAAAAAAAAAAAAAAAAGAAAGAAAGAAAAGCAGTAGCTTAATAAATTAAGTACTTCCTGGTATGGTTACTGTACTGGTTACTCCCCAAAAGAATCTGGATTGTGGTGAGGGAACAGAGAAAAAAGCTCATTTAAGACCTGCACTTACGAAGGGGGTAGGCAGCTGTATATCAGGGAGTAAACCTTCTGACAATAAAAACAGCTGGAGCTTGTTAAGGTAATTACACAGGGGAAAGGATAATGTACTGGGAAATCCTCAGAAGAATCTGATTTGTGGTGAGTGGAGAGAGATAAAAGCTCATTTAGGAATGACATGAACATGCTGCGTAGGTAGCTGTTTATCAGTAAATATCTCCACTGAGATTAAGAAAAGCAGTAGCTTAATGAATTAAGTACTTTCTATTATGGTTACTGTACTGGTAACTCCCCAAAAGAATCTGGATTGTCTTGTGGGAACAGAGAAAAAAGCTCATTTAGACCTGCACTTACGAAGGGGGTAGGCAGCTGTATATCAGGGAGTAAACCTTCTGAGAATAAAAACAGCTGGAGCTTGTTAAGGTAATTACACAGGGGAAAGGATAATGTACTGGGAACTCCTCAGAAGAATCTGATTTGAGGTGAGCGGAGAGAGACAAAAGCTCATTTAGGAACGACATGAACATGCTGCGTAGGTAGCTGTTTATCAGTAAATATCTCCACTGAGATTAAGAAAAGCAGGAGCTTAATAAATTAAGTACTTCCTGGTATGGTTACTGTACTGGTAACTCCCCAAAAGAATCTGGATTGTCTTGAGGGAACAGAGAAAAAAGCTCATTTAGGTCCTGCACTTACGAAGGGGGTAGGCAGCTGTATATCAGGGAGTAAACCTTCTGAGAATAAAAACAGCTGGAGCTTGTTAAGGTAATTACACAGGGTAAAGGATAATGTACTGGGAACTCCTCAGAAGAATCTGATTTGTGGTGAGGGGAGAGAGATAAAAGCTCATTTAGGAACGACATGAACATGCTGCGTAGGTAGCTGTTTATCAGTAAATATCTCCACTGAGATTAAGAAAAGCAGTAGCTTAATAAATTAAGTATTTCCTGGTATGGTTACTGTACTGGTAACTCCCCAAAAGAATCTGGATTGTTTGAGGGAACAGAGAAAAAAGCTCATTTAGGACCTGCACTTACGAAGGGGGTAGGCAGCTGTATATCAGGGAGTAAACCTTCTGAGAATAAAAACAGCTGGAGCTTGTTAAGGTAATTACACATGGGAAAGGATAATGTACTGGGAACTCCTCAGAAGAATCTGATTTGTGGAGAGGGGAGAGAGATAAAAGCTCATTTAGGAACGACATGAACATGCTGCGTAGGTAGCTGTTTATCAGTAAATATCTCCACTGAGATTAAGAAAAGCAGTAGCTTAATAAATTAAGTACTTCCTGGTATGGTTACTGTACTGGTAACTCCCCAAAAGAATCTGGATTGTCTTGAGGGAACAGAGAAAAAAGCTCATTTAGGACCTGCACTTACGAAGGGGGTAGGCAGCTGTATATCAGGGAGTAAACCTTCTGAGAATAAAAACAGCTGGAGCTTGTTAAGGTAATTACACAGGGGAAAGGATAATGTACTGGGAACTCCTCAGAAGAATCTGATTTGTGGTGAGGGGAGAGAGATAAAAGCTCATTTAGGAACGACATGAACATGCTGCGTAGGTAGCTGTTTATCAGTAAATATCTCCACTGAGATTAAGAAAAGCAGTAGCTTAATAAATTAAGTATTTCCTGGTATGGTTACTGTACTGGTAACTCCCCAAAAGAATCTGGATTGTCTTGAGGGAACAGAGAAAAAAGCTCATTTAGGACCTGCACTTACGAAGGGGGTAGGCAGCTGTATATCAGGGAGTAAACCTTCTGAGAATAAAAACAGCTGGAGCTTGTTAAGGTAATTACACAGGGGAAAGGATAATGTACTGGGAACTCCTCAGAAGAATCTGATTTGTGGTGAGGGGAGAGAGATAAAAGCTCATTTAGGAACGACATGAACATGCTGCGTAGGTAGCTGTTTATCAGTAAATATCTCCACTGAGATTAAGAAAAGCAGTAGCTTAATAAATTAAGTACTTCCTGGTATGGTTACTGTACTGGTAACTCCCAAAAGAATCTGGTTGTGGTGAGGGAACAGAGAAAAAAGCTCATTTAGGACCTGCACTTACGAAGGGGGTAGGCAGCTGTATATCAGGGAGTAAACCTTCTGAGAATAAAAACAGCTGGAGCTTGTTAAGGTAATTACACAGGGGAAAGGATAATGTACTGGGAACTCCTCAGAAGAATCTGATTTGTGGTGAGGGGAGAGAGATAAAAGCTCATTTAGGAACGACATGAACATGCTGCGTAGGTAGCTGTTTATCAGTAAATATCTCCACTGAGATTAAGAAAAGCAGTAGCTTAATAAATTAAGTACTTCCTGGTATGGTTACTGTACTGGTAACTCCCCAAAAGAATCTGGATTGTCTTGAGGGAACAGAGAAAAAAGCTCATTTAGGACCTGCACTTACGAAGGGGGTAGGCAGCTGTATATCAGGGAGTAAACCTTCTGAGAATAAAAACAGCTGGAGCTTGTTAAGGTAATTACACAGGGGAAAGGATAATGTACTGGGAACTCCTCAGAAGAATCTGATTTGTGGTGAGGGGAGAGAGATAAAAGCTCATTTAGGAACGACATGAACATGCTGCGTAGGTAGCTGTTTATCAGTAAATATCTCCACTGAGATTAAGAAAAGCAGTAGCTTAATAAATTAAGTACTTCCTGGTATGGTTACTGTCCTTGTAACTCCACAAAAGAATCTGGATTGTGGTTTGAGGGAACAGAGAAAAAAGCTCATTTAGGACCTGCACTTACGAAGGGGGTAGGCAGCTGTATATCAGGGAGTAAACCTTCTGAGAATAAAAACAGCTGGAGCTTGTTAAGGTAATTACACAGGGGAAAGGATAATGTACTGGGAACTCCTCAGAAGAATCTGATTTGTGGTGAGGGGAGAGAGATAAAAGCTCATTTAGGAACGACATGAACATGCTGCGTAGGTAGCTGTTTATCAGTAAATATCTCCACTGAGATTAAGAAAAGCAGTAGCTTAATAAATTAAGTACTTCCTGGTATGGTTACTGTACTGGTAACTCCCAAAAGAATCTGGATTGTGGTGAGGGAACAGAGAAAAAAGCTCATTTAGGACCTGCACTTACGAAGGGGGTAGGCAGCTGTATATCAGGGAGTAAACCTTCTGAGAATAAAAACAGCTGGAGCTTGTTAAGGTAATTACACAGGGGAAAGGATAATGTACTGGGAACTCCTCAGAAGAATCTGATTTGTGGTGAGGGGAGAGAGATAAAAGCTCATTTAGGAACGACATGAACATGCTGCGTAGGTAGCTGTTTATCAGTAAATATCTCCACTGAGATTAAGAAAAGCAGTAGCTTAATAAATTAAGTATTTCCTGGTATGGTTACTGTACTGGTAACTCCCCAAAAGAATCTGGATTGTCTTGAGGGAACAGAGAAAAAAGCTCATTTAGGACCTGCACTTACGAAGGGGGTAGGCAGCTGTATATCAGGGAGTAAACCTTCTGAGAATAAAAACAGCTGGAGCTTGTTAAGGTAATTACACAGGGGAAAGGATAATGTACTGGGAACTCCTCAGAAGAATCTGATTTGTGGTGAGGGGAGAGAGATAAAAGCTCATTTAGGAACGACATGAACATGCTGGGTAGGTAGCTGTTTATCAGTAAATATCTCCACTGAGATTAAGAAAAGCAGTAGCTTAATAAATTAAGTACTTCCTGGTATGGTTACTGTACTGGTAACTCCCCAAAAGAATCTGGATTGCCTTGAGGGAACAGAGAAAAAAGCTCATTTAGGACCTGCACTTACGAAGGGGGTAGGCAGCTGTATATCAGGGAGTAAACCTTCTGAGAATAAAAACAGCTGGAGCTTGTTAAGGTAATTACACAGGGGAAAGGATAATGTACTGGGAACTCCTCAGAAGAATCTGATTTGTGGTGAGGGGAGAGAGATAAAAGCTCATTTAGGAACGACATGAACATGCTGCGTAGGTAGCTGTTTATCAGTAAATATCTCCACTGAGATTAAGAAAAGCAGTAGCTTAATAAATTAAGTACTTCCTGGTATGGTTACTGTACTGGTAACTCCCCAAAAGAATCTGGATTGTCTTGAGGGAACAGAGAAAAAAGCTCATTTAGGACCTGCACTTACGAAGGGGGTAGGCAGCTGTATATCAGGGAGCAAAACCTTCTGAGAATAAAAACAGCTGGAGCTTGTTAAGGTAATTACACAGGGGAAAGGATAATGTACTGGGAACTCCTCAGAAGAATCTGATTTGTGGTGAGGGGAGAGAGATAAAAGCTCATTTAGGAACGACATGAACATGCTGCGTAGGTAGCTGTTTATCAGTAAATATCTCCACTGAGATTAAGAAAAGCAGTAGCTTAATAAATTAAGTATTTCCTGGTATGGTTACTGTACTGGTAACTCCCCAAAAGAATCTGGATTGTGGTTTGGGAACAGAGAAAAAAGCTCATTTAGGACCTGCACTTACGAAGGGGGTGGGCAGCTGTATATCAGGGAGTAAAGCTTCTGAGAATAAAAACAGGTGAAGCTTGTTAAGGTAATTACACATGGGAAAGGATAATGTACTGGGAACTCCTCAGAAGAATCTGATTTGTGGTGAGGGGAGAGAGATAAAAGCTCATTTAGGAACGACATGAACATGCTGCGTAGGTAGCTGTTTATCAGTAAATATCTCCACTGAGATTAAGAAAAGCAGTAGCTTAATAAATTAAGTATTTCCTGGTATGGTTACTGTACTGGTAACTCCCCAAAAGAATCTGGATTGTCTTGAGGGAACTGAGAAAAAAGCTCATTTAGGACCTGCACTTACGAGGGGGTAGGCAGCTGTATATCAGGGAGTAAACCTTCTGAGAATAAAAACAGCTGGAGCTTGTTAAGGTAATTACACAGGGGAAAGGATAATGTACTGGGAACTCCTCAGAAGAATCTGATTTGTGTGAGGGGAGAGAGATAAAAGCTCATTTAGGAACGACATGAACATGCTGCGTAGGTAGCTGTTTATCAGTAAATATCTCCACTGAGATTAAGAAAAGCAGTAGCTTAATAAATTAAGTACTTCCTGGTATGGTTACTGTACTGTAACTCCACAAAAGAATCTGGATTGTGGTGAGGGAACAGAGAAAAAAGCTCATTTAGGACCTGCACTTACGAAGGGGGTAGGCAGCTGTATATCAGGGAGTAAACCTTCTGAGAATAAAAACAGCTGGAGCTTGTTAAGGTAATTACACAGGGGAAAGGATAATGTACTGGGAAGTCCTCAGAAGAATCTGATTTGTGGTGAGGGGAGAGAGATAAAAGCTCATTTAGGAACGACATGAACATGCTGCGTAGGTAGCTGTTTATCAGTAAATATCTCCACTGAGATTAAGAAAAGCAGTAGCTTAATAAATTAAGTATTTCCTGGTATGGTTACTGTACTGGTAACTCCCCAAAAGAATCTGGATTGTCTTGAGGGAACAGAGAAAAAAGCTCATTTAGGACCTGCACTTACGAAGGGGGTAGGCAGCTGTATATCAGGGAGTAAACCTTCTGAGAATAAAAACAGCTGGAGCTTGTTAAGGTAATTACACAGGGGAAAGGATAATGTACTGGGAACTCCTCAGAAGAATCTGATTTGTGGTGAGGGGAGAGAGATAAAAGCTCATTTAGGAACGACATGAACATGCTGCGTAGGTAGCTGTTTATCAGTAAATATCTCCACTGAGATTAAGAAAAGCAGTAGCTTAATAAATTAAGTACTTCCTGGTATGGTTACTGTACTGGTAACTCCCCAAAAGAATCTGGATTGCCTTGAGGGAACAGAGAAAAAAGCTCATTTAGGACCTGCACTTACGAAGGGGGTAGGCAGCTGTATATCAGGGAGTAAACCTTCTGAGAATAAAAACAGCTGGAGCTTGTTAAGGTAATTACACAGGGGAAAGGATAATGTACTGGGAACTCCTCAGAAGAATCTGATTTGTGGTGAGGGGAGAGAGATAAAAGCTCATTTACGAACGACATGAACATGCTGCGTAGGTAGCTGTTTATCAGTAAATATCTCCACTGAGATTAAGAAAAGCAGTAGCTTAATAAATTAAGTACTTCCTGGTATGGTTACTGTACTGGTAACTCCCCAAAAGAATCTGGATTGTCTTGAGGAACAGAGAAAAAAGCTCATTTAGGTCCTGCACTTACGAAGGGGGTAGGCAGCTGTATATCAGGGAGCAAACCTTCTGAGAATAAAAACAGCTGGAGCTTGTTAAGGTAATTACACAGGGGAAAGGATAATGTACTGGGAACTCCTCAGAAGAATCTGATTTGTGGTGAGGGGAGAGAGATAAAAGCTCATTTAGGAACGACATGAACATGCTGCGTAGGTAGCTGTTTATCAGTAAATATCTCCACTGAGATTAAGAAAAGCAGTAGCTTAATAAATTAAGTATTTCCTGGTATGGTTACTGTACTGGTAACTCCCCAAAAGAATCTGGATTGTCTTGAGGGAACAGAGAAAAAAGCTCATTTAGGACCTGCACTTACGAAGGGGGTAGGCAGCTGTATATCAGGGAGTAAACCTTCTGAGAATAAAAACAGCTGGAGCTTGTTAAGGTAATTACACAGGGGAAAGGATAATGTACTGGGAACTCCTCAGAGGAATCTGATTTGTGGTGAGGGGAGAGAGATAAAAGCTCATTTAGGAACGACATGAACATGCTGCGTAGGTAGCTGTTTATCAGTAAATATCTCCACTGAGATTAAGAAAAGCAGTAGCTTAATAAATTAAGTACTTCCTGGTATGGTTACTGTACTGGTAACTCCCCAAAAGAATCTGGACTGTGGTTTGGGAACAGAGAAAAAAGCTCATTTAGGACCTGCACTTACGAAGGGGGTGGGCAGCTGTATATCAGGGAGTAAACCTTCTGAGAATAAAAACAGCTGGTGCTTGTTAAGGTAATTACACAGGGGAAAGGATAATGTACTGGGAACTCCTCAGAAGAATCTGATTTGTGGTGAGGGGAGAGAGATAAAAGCTCATTTAGGAACGACATGAACATGCTGCGTAGGTAGCTGTTTATCAGTAAATATCTCCACTGAGATTAAGAAAAGCAGTAGCTTAATAAATTAAGTATTTCCTGGTATGGTTACTGTACTGGTAACTCCCCAAAAGAATCTGGATTGTCTTGAGGGAACAGAGAAAAAAGCTCATTTAGGACCTGCACTTACGAAGGGGGTAGGCAGCTGTATATCAGGGAGTAAACCTTCTGAGAATAAAAACAGCTGGAGCTTGTTAAGGTAATTACACAGGGGAAAGGATAATGTACTGGGAACTCCTCAGAAGAATCTGATTTGTGGTGAGGGGAGAGAGATAAAAGCTCATTTAGGAACGACATGAACATGCTGCGTAGGTAGCTGTTTATCAGTAAATATCTCCACTGAGATTAAGAAAAGCAGTAGCTTAATAAATTAAGTACTTCCTGGTATGGTTACTCTACTGGTAACTCCCCAAAAGAATCTGGATTGTCTTGAGGGAACAGAGAAAAAAGCTCATTTAGGACCTGCACTTACGAAGGGGGTAGGCAGCTGTATATCAGGGAGTAAACCTTCTGAGAATAAAAACAGCTGGAGCTTGTTAAGGTAATTACACAGGGGAAAGGATAATGTACTGGGAACTCCTCAGAAGAATCTGATTTGTGGTGAGGGGAGAGAGATAAAAGCTCATTTAGGAACGACATGAACATGCTGCGTAGGTAGCTGTTTATCAGTAAATATCTCCACTGAGATTAAGAAAAGCAGTAGCTTAATAAATTAAGTACTTCCTGGTATGGTTACTGTACTGGTAACTCCCCAAAAGAATCTGGATTGTGGTTTGGGAACAGAGAAAAAAGCTCATTTAGGACCTGCACTTACGAAGGGGGTGGGCAGCTGTATATCAGGGAGTAAACCTTCTGAGAATAAAAACAGCTGGAAGCTTGTTAAGGTAATTACACAGGGGAAAGGATAATGTACTGGGAACTCCTCAGAAGAATCTGATTTGTGGTGAGGGGAGAGAGATAAAAGCTCATTTAGGAACGACATGAACATGCTGCGTAGGTAGCTGTTTATCAGTAAATATCTCCACTGAGATTAAGAAAAGCAGTAGCTTAATAAATTAAGTATTTCCTGGTATGGTTACTGTACTGGTAACTCCCCAAAAGAATCTGGATTGTCTTGAGGGAACAGAGAAAAAAGCTCATTTAGGACCTGCACTTACGAAGGGGGTAGGCAGCTGTATATCAGGGAGTAAACCTTCTGAGAATAAAAACAGCTGGAGCTTGTTAAGGTAATTACACAGGGGAAAGGATAATGTACTGGGAACTCCTCAGAAGAATCTGATTTGTGGTGAGGGGAGAGAGATAAAAGCTCATTTAGGAACGACATGAACATGCTGCGTAGGTAGCTGTTTATCAGTAAATATCTCCACTGAGATTAAGAAAAGCAGTAGCTTAATAAATTAAGTACTTCCTGGTATGGTTACTGTACTGGTAACTCCCAAAAGAATCTGGATTGTGGTGAGGGAACAGAGAAAAAAGCTCATTTAGGACCTGCACTTACGAAGGGGGTAGGCAGCTGTATATCAGGGAGTAAACCTTCTGAGAATAAAAACAGCTGGAGCTTGTTAAGGTAATTACACAGGGGAAAGGATAATGTACTGGGAACTCCTCAGAAGAATCTGATTTGTGGTGAGGGGAGAGAGATAAAAGCTCATTTAGGAACGACATGAACATGCTGCTTAGGTAGCTGTTTATCAGTAAATATCTCCACTGAGATTAAGAAAAGCAGTAGCTTAATAAATTAAGTACTTCCTGGTATGGTTACTGTCCTGGTAACTCCACAAAAGAATCTGGATTGTGGTGAGGGAACAGAGAAAAAAGCTCATTTAGGACCTGCACTTACGAAGGGGGTAGGCAGCTGTATATCAGGGAGTAAACCTTCTGAGAATAAAAACAGCTGGAGCTTGTTAAGGTAATTACACAGGGGAAAGGATAATGTACTGGGAACTCCTCAGAAGAATCTGATTTGTGGTGAGGGGAGAGAGATAAAAGCTCATTTAGGAACGACATGAACATGCTGCGTAGGTAGCTGTTTATCAGTAAATATCTCCACTGAGATTAAGAAAAGCAGTAGCTTAATAAATTAAGTATTTCCTGGTATGGTTACTGTACCTGGTAACTCCCCAAAAGAATCTGGATTGTCTTGAGGGAACAGAGAAAAAAGCTCATTTAGGACCTGCACTTACGAAGGGGGTAGGCAGCTGTATATCAGGGAGTAAACCTTCTGAGAATAAAAACAGCTGGAGCTTGTTAAGGTAATTACACAGGGAAAGGATAATGTACTGGGAACTCCTCAGAAGAATCTGATTTGTGGTGAGGGGAGAGAGATAAAAGCTCATTTAGGAACGACATGAACATGCTGCGTAGGTAGCTGTTTATCAGTAAATATCTCCACTGAGATTAAGAAAAGCAGTAGCTTAATAAATTAAGTACTTCCTGGTATGGTTACTGTACTGGTAACTCCCCAAAAGAATCTGGATTGTGGTTTGAGGGAACAGAGAAAAAAGCTCATTTAGGACCTGCACTTACGAAGGGGGTGGGCAGCTGTATATCAGGGAGTAAACCTTCTGAGAATAAAAACAGCTGGAGCTTGTTAAGGTAATTACACAGGGGAAAGGATAATGTACTGGGAACTCCTCAGAAGAATCTGATTTGTGGTGAGGGGAGAGAGATAAAAGCTCATTTAGGAACGACATGAACATGCTGCGTAGGTAGCTGTTTATCAGTAAATATCTCCACTGAGATTAAGAAAAGCAGTAGCTTAATAAATTAAGTATTTCCTGGTATGGTTACTGTACTGGTAACTCCCCAAAAGAATCTGGATTGTCTTGAGGGAACAGAGAAAAAAGCTCATTTAGGACCTGCACTTACGAAGGGGGTAGGCAGCTGTATATCAGGGAGTAAACCTTCTGAGAATAAAAACAGCTGGAGCTTGTTAAGGTAATTACACAGGGGAAAGGATAATGTACTGGGAACTCCTCAGAAGAATCTGATTTGTGGTGAGGGGAGAGAGATAAAAGCTCATTTAGGAACGACATGAACATGCTGCGTAGGTAGCTGTTTATCAGTAAATATCTCCACTGAGATTAAGAAAAGCAGTAGCTTAATAAATTAAGTACTTCCTGGTATGGTTACTGTACTGGTAACTCCCAAAAGAATCTGGATTGTGGTGAGGGAACAGAGAAAAAAGCTCATTTAGGACCTGCACTTACGAAGGGGGTAGGCAGCTGTATATCAGGGAGTAAACCTTCTGAGAATAAAAACAGCTGGAGCTTGTTAAGGTAATTACACAGGGGAAAGGATAATGTACTGGGAACTCCTCAGAAGAATCTGATTTGTGGTGAGGGGAGAGAGATAAAAGCTCATTTAGGAACGACATGAACATGCTGCGTAGGTAGCTGTTTATCAGTAAATATCTCCACTGAGATTAAGAAAAGCAGTAGCTTAATAAATTAAGTATTTCCTGGTATGGTTACTGTACTGGTAACTCCCCAAAAGAATCTGGATTGTCTTGAGGGAACAGAGAAAAAAGCTCATTTAGGACCTGCACTTACGAAGGGGGTAGGCAGCTGTATATCAGGGAGTAAACCTTCTGAGAATAAAAACAGCTGGAGCTTGTTAAGGTAATTACACAGGGGAAAGGATAATGTACTGGGAACTCCTCAGAAGAATCTGATTTGTGGTGAGGGGAGAGAGATAAAAGCTCATTTACGAACGACATGAACATGCTGCGTAGGTAGCTGTTTATCAGTAAATATCTCCACTGAGATTAAGAAAAGCAGTAGCTTAATAAATTAAGTACTTCCTGGTATGGTTACTGTACTGGTAACTCCCAAAAGAATCTGGATTGTGGTGAGGGAACAGAGAAAAAAGCTCATTTAGGACCTGCACTTACGAAGGGGGTAGGCAGCTGTATATCAGGGAGTAAACCTTCTGAGAATAAAAACAGCTGGAGCTTGTTAAGGTAATTACACAGGGAAAGGATAATGTACTGGGAACTCCTCAGAAGAATCTGATTTGTGGTGAGGGGAGAGAGATAAAAGCTCATTTAGGAACGACATGAACATGCTGCGTAGGTAGCTGTTTATCAGTAAATATCTCCACTGAGATTAAGAAAAGCAGTAGCTTAATAAATTAAGTATTTCCTGGTATGGTTACTGTACTGGTAACTCCCCAAAAGAATCTGGATTGTCTTGAGGGAACAGAGAAAAAAGCTCATTTAGGACCTGCACTTACGAAGGGGGTAGGCAGCTGTATATCAGGGAGTAAACCTTCTGAGAATAAAAACAGCTGGAGCTTGTTAAGGTAATTACACAGGGAAAGGATAATGTACTGGGAACTCCTCAGAAGAATCTGATTTGTGGTGAGGGGAGAGAGATAAAAGCTCATTTAGGAACGACATGAACATGCTGCGTAGGTAGCTGTTTATCAGTAAATATCTCCACTGAGATTAAGAAAAGCAGTAGCTTAATAAATTAAGTACTTCCTGGTATGGTTACTGTACTGGTAACTCCCAAAAGAATCTGGATTGTGGTTTGGGAACAGAGAAAAAAGCTCATTTAGGACCTGCACTTACGAAGGGGGTGGGCAGCTGTATATCAGGGAGTAAACCTTCTGAGAATAAAAACAGCTGAAGCTTGTTAAGGTAATTACACAGGGGAAAGGATAATGTACTGGGAACTCCTCAGAAGAATCTGATTTGTGGTGAGGGGAGAGAGATAAAAGCTCATTTAGGAACGACATGAACATGCTGCGTAGGTAGCTGTTTATCAGTAAATATCTCCACTGAGATTAAGAAAAGCAGTAGCTTAATAAATTAAGTACTTCCTGGTATGGTTACTGTACTGGTAACTCCCCAAAAGAATCTGGATTGTCTTGAGGGAACAGAGAAAAAAGCTCATTTAGGACCTGCACTTACGAAGGGGGTAGGCAGCTGTATATCAGGGAGTAAACCTTCTGAGAATAAAAACAGCTGGAGCTTGTTAAGGTAATTACACAGGGGAAAGGATAATGTACTGGGAACTCCTCAGAAGAATCTGATTTGTGGTGAGGGGAGAGAGATAAAAGCTCATTTAGGAACGACATGAACATGCTGCGTAGGTAGCTGTTTATCAGTAAATATCTCCACTGAGATTAAGAAAAGCAGTAGCTTAATAAATTAAGTACTTCCTGGTATGGTTACTGTACTGGTAACTCCCCAAAAGAATCTGGATTGTCTTGAGGGAACAGAGAAAAAAGCTCATTTAGGACCTGCACTTACGAAGGGGGTAGGCAGCTGTATATCAGGGAGTAAACCTTCTGAGAATAAAAACAGCTGGAGCTTGTTAAGGTAATTACACAGGGGAAAGGATAATGTACTGGGAACTCCTCAGAAGAATCTGATTTGTGGTGAGGGGAGAGAGATAAAAGCTCATTTAGGAACGACATGAACATGCTGCGTAGGTAGCTGTTTATCAGTAAATATCTCCACTGAGATTAAGAAAAGCAGTAGCTTAATAAATTAAGTACTTCCTGGTATGGTTACTGTACTGGTAACTCCCCAAAAGAATCTGGATTGTGGTTTGGGAACAGAGAAAAAAGCTCATTTAGGACCTGCACTTACGAAGGGGGTGGGCAGCTGTATATCAGGGAGTAAACCTTCTGAGAATAAAAACAGCTGGAAGCTTGTTAAGGTAATTACACAGGGGAAAGGATAATGTACTGGGAACTCCTCAGAAGAATCTGATTTGTGGTGAGGGGAGAGAGATAAAAGCTCATTTAGGAACGACATGAACATGCTGCGTAGGTAGCTGTTTATCAGTAAATATCTCCACTGAGATTAAGAAAAGCAGTAGCTTAATAAATTAAGTACTTCCTGGTATGGTTACTGTACTGGTAACTCCCCAAAAGAATCTGGATTGTCTTGAGGGAACAGAGAAAAAAGCTCATTTAGGACCTGCACTTACGAAGGGGGTAGGCAGCTGTATATCAGGGAGTAAACCTTCTGAGAATAAAAACAGCTGGAGCTTGTTAAGGTAATTACACAGGGGAAAGGATAATGTACTGGGAACTCCTCAGAAGAATCTGATTTGTGGTGAGGGGAGAGAGATAAAAGCTCATTTAGGAACGACATGAACATGCTGCGTAGGTAGCTGTTTATCAGTAAATATCTCCACTGAGATTAAGAAAAGCAGTAGCTTAATAAATTAAGTATTTCCTGGTATGGTTACTGTACTGGTAACTCCCCAAAAGAATCTGGATTGTCTTGAGGGAACAGAGAAAAAAGCTCATTTAGGACCTGCACTTACGAAGGGGGTAGGCAGCTGTATATCAGGGAGTAAACCTTCTGAGAATAAAAACAGCTGGAGCTTGTTAAGGTAATTACACAGGGGAAAGGATAATGTACTGGGAACTCCTCAGAAGAATCTGATTTGTGGTGAGGGGAGAGAGATAAAAGCTCATTTAGGAACGACATGAACATGCTGCTTAGGTAGCTGTTTATCAGTAAATATCTCCACTGAGATTAAGAAAAGCAGTAGCTTAATAAATTAAGTACTTCCTGGTATGGTTACTGTCCTGTAACTCCACAAAAGAATCTGGATTGTGGTGAGGGAACAGAGAAAAAAGCTCATTTAGGACCTGCACTTACGAAGGGGGTAGGCAGCTGTATATCAGGGAGTAAACCTTCTGAGAATAAAAACAGCTGGAGCTGTTAAGGTAATTACACAGGGGAAAGGATAATGTACTGGGAACTCCTCAGAAGAATCTGATTTGTGGTGAGGGGAGAGAGATAAAAGCTCATTTAGGAACGACATGAACATGCTGCGTAGGTAGCTGTTTATCAGTAAATATCTCCACTGAGATTAAGAAAAGCAGTAGCTTAATAAATTAAGTACTTCCTGGTATGGTTACTGTCCTGGTAACTCCCCAAAAGAATCTGGATTGTGGTGAGGGAACAGAGAAAAAAGCTCATTTAGGACCTGCACTTACGAAGGGGGTAGGCAGCTGTATATCAGGGAGTAAACCTTCTGAGAATAAAAACAGCTGGAGCTTGTTAAGGTAATTACACAGGGAAAGGATAATGTACTGGGAACTCCTCAGAAGAATCTGATTTGTGGTGAGGGGAGAGAGATAAAAGCTCATTTAGGAACGACATGAACATGCTGCGTAGGTAGCTGTTTATCAGTAAATATCTCCACTGAGATTAAGAAAAGCAGTAGCTTAATAAATTAAGTATTTCCTGGTATGGTTACTGTACTGGTAACTCCCCAAAAGAATCTGGATTGTCTTGAGGGAACAGAGAAAAAAGCTCATTTAGGACCTGCACTTACGAAGGGGGTAGGCAGCTGTATATCAGGGAGTAAACCTTCTGAGAATAAAAACAGCTGGAGCTTGTTAAGGTAATTACACAAGGGGAAAGGATAATGTACTGGGAACTCCTCAGAAGAATCTGATTTGTGGTGAGGGGAGAGAGATAAAAGCTCATTTAGGAACGACATGAACATGCTGCGTAGGTAGCTGTTTATCAGTAAATATCTCCACTGAGATTAAGAAAAGCAGTAGCTTAATAAATTAAGTACTTCCTGGTATGGTTACTGTACTGGTAACTCCCCAAAAGAATCTGGATTGTGGTTTGGGAACAGAGAAAAAAGCTCATTTAGGACCTGCACTTACGAAGGGGGTGGGCAGCTGTATATCAGGGAGTAAACCTTCTGAGAATAAAAACAGCTGGAAGCTTGTTAAGGTAATTACACAGGGGAAAGGATAATGTACTGGGAACTCCTCAGAAGAATCTGATTTGTGGTGAGGGGAGAGAGATAAAAGCTCATTTAGGAACGACATGAACATGCTGCGTAGGTAGCTGTTTATCAGTAAATATCTCCACTGAGATTAAGAAAAGCAGTAGCTTAATAAATTAAGTATTTCCTGGTATGGTTACTGTACTGGTAACTCCCCAAAAGAATCTGGATTGTCTTGAGGGAACAGAGAAAAAAGCTCATTTAGGACCTGCACTTACGAAGGGGGTAGGCAGCTGTATATCAGGGAGTAAACCTTCTGAGAATAAAAACAGCTGGAGCTTGTTAAGGTAATTACACAGGGGAAAGGATAATGTACTGGGAACTCCTCAGAAGAATCTGATTTGTGGTGAGGGGAGAGAGATAAAAGCTCATTTAGGAACGACATGAACATGCTGCGTAGGTAGCTGTTTATCAGTAAATATCTCCACTGAGATTAAGAAAAGCAGTAGCTTAATAAATTAAGTACTTCCTGGTATGGTTACTGTACTGGTAACTCCCAAAAGAATCTGGATTGTGGTGAGGGAACAGAGAAAAAAGCTCATTTAGGACCTGCACTTACGAAGGGGGTAGGCAGCTGTATATCAGGGAGTAAACCTTCTGAGAATAAAAACAGCTGGAGCTTGTTAAGGTAATTACACAGGGGAAAGGATAATGTACTGGGAACTCCTCAGAAGAATCTGATTTGTGGTGAGGGGAGAGAGATAAAAGCTCATTTAGGAACGACATGAACATGCTGCGTAGGTAGCTGTTTATCAGTAAATATCTCCACTGAGATTAAGAAAAGCAGTAGCTTAATAAATTAAGTACTTCCTGGTATGGTTACTGTACTGGTAACTCCCCAAAAGAATCTGGATTGTGGTGAGGGAACAGAGAAAAAAGCTCATTTAGGACCTGCACTTACGAAGGGGGTAGGCAGCTGTATATCAGGGAGTAAACCTTCTGAGAATAAAAACAGCTGGAGCTTGTTAAGGTAATTACACAGGGAAAGGATAATGTACTGGGAACTCCTCAGAAGAATCTGATTTGTGGTGAGGGGAGAGAGATAAAAGCTCATTTAGGAACGACATGAACATGCTGCGTAGGTAGCTGTTTATCAGTAAATATCTCCACTGAGATTAAGAAAAGCAGTAGCTTAATAAATTAAGTATTTCCTGGTATGGTTACTGTACTGGTAACTCCCCAAAAGAATCTGGATTGTCTTGAGGGAACAGAGAAAAAAGCTCATTTAGGACCTGCACTTACGAAGGGGGTAGGCAGCTGTATATCAGGGAGTAAACCTTCTGAGAATAAAAACAGCTGGAGCTTGTTAAGGTAATTACACAGGGAAAGGATAATGTACTGGGAACTCCTCAGAAGAATCTGATTTGTGGTGAGGGGAGAGAGATAAAAGCTCATTTAGGAACGACATGAACATGCTGCGTAGGTAGCTGTTTATCAGTAAATATCTCCACTGAGATTAAGAAAAGCAGTAGCTTAATAAATTAAGTACTTCCTGGTATGGTTACTGTACTGGTAACTCCACAAAAGAATCTGGATTGTTTGAGGGAACAGAGAAAAAAGCTCATTTAGGACCTGCACTTACGAAGGGGGTGGGCAGCTGTATATCAGGGAGTAAACCTTCTGAGAATAAAAACAGGTGGAGCTTGTTAAGGTAATTACACAGGGGAAAGGATAATGTACTGGGAACTCCTCAGAAGAATCTGATTTGTGGTGAGGGGAGAGAGATAAAAGCTCATTTAGGAACGACATGAACATGCTGCGTAGGTAGCTGTTTATCAGTAAATATCTCCACTGAGATTAAGAAAAGCAGTAGCTTAATAAATTAAGTATTTCCTGGTATGGTTACTGTACTGGTAACTCCCCAAAAGAATCTGGATTGTCTTGAGGGAACAGAGAAAAAAGCTCATTTAGGACCTGCACTTACGAAGGGGGTAGGCAGCTGTATATCAGGGAGTAAACCTTCTGAGAATAAAAACAGCTGGAGCTTGTTAAGGTAATTACACAGGGGAAAGGATAATGTACTGGGAACTCCTCAGAAGAATCTGATTTGTGGTGAGGGGAGAGAGATAAAAGCTCATTTAGGAACGACATGAACATGCTGCGTAGGTAGCTGTTTATCAGTAAATATCTCCACTGAGATTAAGAAAAGCAGTAGCTTAATAAATTAAGTACTTCCTGGTATGGTTACTGTACTGGTAACTCCCAAAAGAATCTGGATTGTGGTTTGGGAACAGAGAAAAAAGCTCATTTAGGACCTGCACTTACGAAGGGGGTGGGAAGCTGTATATCAGGGAGTAAACCTTCTGAGAATAAAAACAGGTGAAGCTTGTTAAGGTAATTACACAGGGGAAAGGATAATGTACTGGGAACTCCTCAGAAGAATCTGATTTGTGGTGAGGGGAAAGAGATAAAAGCTCATTTAGGAACGACATGAGCATGCTGCGTAGGTAGCTGTTTATCAGTAAATATCTCCACTGAGATTAAGAAAAGCAGTAGCTTAATAAATTAAGTACTTCCTGGTATGGTTACTGTACTGGTAACTCCCCAAAAGAATCTGGATTGTTTGAGGGAACAGAGAAAAAAGCTCATTTAGGACCTGCACTTACGAAGGGGGTAGGCAGCTGTATATCAGGGAGTAAACCTTCTGAGAATAAAAACAGCTGGAGCTTGTTAAGGTAATTACACAGGGGAAAGGATAATGTACTGGGAACTCCTCAGAAGAATCTGATTTGTGGTGAGGGGAGAGAGATAAAAGCTCATTTAGGAACGACATGAACATGCTGCGTAGGTAGCTGTTTATCAGTAAATATCTCCACTGAGATTAAGAAAAGCAGTAGCTTAATAAATTAAGTACTTCCTGGTATGGTTACTGTACTGGTAACTCCCCAAAAGAATCTGGATTGTGGTGAGGGAACAGAGAAAAAAGCTCATTTAGGACCTGCACTTACGAAGGGGGTAGGCAGCTGTATATCAGGGAGTAAACCTTCTGAGAATAAAAACAGCTGGAGCTTGTTAAGGTAATTACACAGGGGAAAGGATAATGTACTGGGAACTCCTCAGAAGAATCTGATTTGTGGTGAGGGGAGAGAGATAAAAGCTCATTTAGGAACGACATGAACATGCTGCGTAGGTAGCTGTTTATCAGTAAATATCTCCACTGAGATTAAGAAAAGCAGTAGCTTAATAAATTAAGTATTTCCTGGTATGGTTACTGTACTGGTAACTCCCCAAAAGAATCTGGATTGTCTTGAGGGAACAGAGAAAAAAGCTCATTTAGGACCTGCACTTACGAAGGGGGTAGGCAGCTGTATATCAGGGAGTAAACCTTCTGAGAATAAAAACAGCTGGAGCTTGTTAAGGTAATTACACAGGGGAAAGGATAATGTACTGGGAACTCCTCAGAAGAATCTGATTTTTGGTGAGGGGAGAGAGATAAAAGCTCATTTAGGAACGACATGAACATGCTGCGTAGGTAGCTGTTTATCAGTAAATATCTCCACTGAGATTAAGAAAAGCAGTAGCTTAATAAATTAAGTACTTCCTGGTATGGTTACTGTACTGTAACTCCACAAAAGAATCTGGATTGTGGTTTGGGAACAGAGAAAAAAGCTCATTTAGGACCTGCACTTACGAAGGGGGTGGGCAGCTGTATATCAGGGAGTAAAGCTTCTGAGAATAAAAACAGGTGAAGCTTGTTAAGGTAATTACACAGGGGAAAGGATAATGTACTGGGAACTCCTCAGAAGAATCTGATTTGTGGTGAGGGGAGAGAGATAAAAGCTCATTTAGGAACGACATGAACATGCTGCGTAGGTAGCTGTTTATCAGTAAATATCTCCACTGAGATTAAGAAAAGCAGTAGCTTAATAAATTAAGTACTTCCTGGTATGGTTACTGTACTGGTAACTCCCAAAAGAATCTGGATTGTCTTGAGGGAACAGAGAAAAAAGCTCATTTAGGACCTGCACTTACGAAGGGGGTAGGCAGCTGTATATCAGGGAGTAAACCTTCTGAGAATAAAAACAGCTGGAGCTTGTTAAGGTAATTACACAGGGGAAAGGATAATGTACTGGGAACTCCTCAGAAGAATCTGATTTGTGGTGAGGGGAGAGAGATAAAAGCTCATTTAGGAACGACATGAACATGCTGCGTAGGTAGCTGTTTATCAGTAAATATCTCCACTGAGATTAAGAAAAGCAGTAGCTTAATAAATTAAGTATTTCCTGGTATGGTTACTGTACTGGTAACTCCCCAAAAGAATCTGGATTGTCTTGAGGGAACAGAGAAAAAAGCTCATTTAGGACCTGCACTTACGAAGGGGGTAGGCAGCTGTATATCAGGGAGTAAACCTTCTGAGAATAAAAACAGCTGGAGCTTGTTAAGGTAATTACAAAGGGGAAAGGATAATGTACTGGGAACTCCTCAGAAGAATCTGATTTGTGGTGAGGGGAGAGAGATAAAAGCTCATTTAGGAACGACATGAACATGCTGCGTAGGTAGCTGTTTATCAGTAAATATCTCCACTGAGATTAAGAAAAGCAGTAGCTTAATAAATTAAGTACTTCCTGGTATGGTTACTGTACTGGTAACTCCCCAAAAGAATCTGGATTGTGGTTTGGGAACAGAGAAAAAAGCTCATTTAGGACCTGCACTTACGAAGGGGGTGGGCAGCTGTATATCAGGGAGTAAACCTTCTGAGAATAAAAACAGCTGGAGCTTGTTAAGGTAATTACACAGGGGAAAGGATAATGTACTGGGAACTCCTCAGAAGAATCTGATTTGTGGTGAGGGGAGAGAGATAAAAGCTCATTTAGGAACGACATGAACATGCTGCGTAGGTAGCTGTTTATCAGTAAATATCTCCACTGAGATTAAGAAAAGCAGTAGCTTAATAAATTAAGTATTTCCTGGTATGGTTACTGTACTGGTAACTCCCCAAAAGAATCTGGATTGTCTTGAGGGAACAGAGAAAAAAGCTCATTTAGGACCTGCACTTACGAAGGGGGTAGGCAGCTGTATATCAGGGAGTAAACCTTCTGAGAATAAAAACAGCTGGAGCTTGTTAAGGTAATTACACAGGGGAAAGGATAATGTACTGGGAACTCCTCAGAAGAATCTGATTTGTGGTGAGGGGAGAGAGATAAAAGCTCATTTAGGAACGACATGAACATGCTGCGTAGGTAGCTGTTTATCAGTAAATATCTCCACTGAGATTAAGAAAAGCAGTAGCTTAATAAATTAAGTACTTCCTGGTATGGTTACTGTACTGGTAACTCCTCAAAAGAATCTGGATTGTGGTGAGGGAACAGAGAAAAAAGCTCATTTAGGACCTGCACTTACGAAGGGGGTAGGCAGCTGTATATCAGGGAGTAAACCTTCTGAGAATAAAAACAGCTGGAGCTTGTTAAGGTAATTACACAGGGGAAAGGATAATGTACTGGGAACTCCTCAGAAGAATCTGATTTGTGGTGAGGGGAGAGAGATAAAAGCTCATTTAGGAACGACATGAACATGCTGCGTAGGTAGCTGTTTATCAGTAAATATCTCCACTGAGATTAAGAAAAGCAGTAGCTTAATAAATTAAGTACTTCCTGGTATGGTTACTGTACTGGTAACTCCCCAAAAGAATCTGGATTGTGGTGAGGGAACAGAGAAAAAAGCTCATTTAGGACCTGCACTTACGAAGGGGGTAGGCAGCTGTATATCAGGGAGTAAACCTTCTGAGAATAAAAACAGCTGGAGCTTGTTAAGGTAATTACACAGGGGAAAGGATAATGTACTGGGAACTCCTCAGAAGAATCTGATTTGTGGTGAGGGGAGAGAGATAAAAGCTCATTTAGGAACGACATGAACATGCTGCGTAGGTAGCTGTTTATCAGTAAATATCTCCACTGAGATTAAGAAAAGCAGTAGCTTAATAAATTAAGTACTTCCTGGTATGGTTACTGTACTGGTAACTCCCCAAAAGAATCTGGATTGTCTTGAGGGAACAGAGAAAAAAGCTCATTTAGGACCTGCACTTACGAAGGGGGTAGGCAGCTGTATATCAGGGAGTAAACCTTCTGAGAATAAAAACAGCTGGAGCTTGTTAAGGTAATTACACAGGGGAAAGGATAATGTACTGGGAACTCCTCAGAAGAATCTGATTTGTGGTGAGGGGAGAGAGATAAAAGCTCATTTAGGAACGACATGAACATGCTGCGTAGGTAGCTGTTTATCAGTAAATATCTCCACTGAGATTAAGAAAAGCAGTAGCTTAATAAATTAAGTACTTCCTGGTATGGTTACTGTACTGGTAACTCCACAAAAGAATCTGGATTGTGGTGAGGGAACAGAGAAAAAGCTCATTTAGGACCTGCACTTACGAAGGGGGTGGGCAGCTGTATATCAGGGAGTAAACCTTCTGAGAATAAAAACAGGTGGAGCTTGTTAAGGTAATTACACAGGGGAAAGGATAATGTACGGGGAACTCCTCAGAAGAATCTGATTTGTGGTGAGGGGAGAGAGATAAAAGCTCATTTAGGAACGACATGAACATGCTGCGTAGGTAGCTGTTTATCAGTAAATATCTCCACTGAGATTAAGAAAAGCAGTAGCTTAATAAATTAAGTATTTCCTGGTATGGTTACTGTACTGGTAACTCCCCAAAAGAATCTGGATTGTCTTGAGGGAACAGAGAAAAAAGCTCATTTAGGACCTGCACTTACGAAGGGGGTGGGCAGCTGTATATCAGGGATAAAGCTTCTGAGAATAAAAACAGCTGAAGCTTGTTAAGGTAATTACACAGGGGAAAGGATAATGTACTGGGAAGTCCTCAGAAGAATCTGATTTGTGGTGAGGGGAGAGAGATAAAAGCTCATTTAGGAACGACATGAACATGCTGCGTAGGTAGCTGTTTATCAGTAAATATCTCCACTGAGATTAAGAAAAGCAGTAGCTTAATAAATTAAGTACTTCCTGGTATGGTTACTGTACTGGTAACTGCCCAAAAGAATCTGGATTGTGGTTTGGGAACAGAGAAAAAAGCTCATTTAGGACCTGCACTTACGAAGGGGGTGGGAAGCTGTATATCAGGGAGTAAACCTTCTGAGAATAAAAACAGGTGAAGCTTGTTAAGGTAATTACACAGGGGAAAGGATAATGTACTGGGAACTCCTCAGAAGAATCTGATTTGTGGTGAGGGGAAAGAGATAAAAGCTCATTTAGGAACGACATGAGCATGCTGCGTAGGTAGCTGTTTATCAGTAAATATCTCCACTGAGATTAAGAAAAGCAGTAGCTTAATAAATTAAGTACTTCCTGGTATGGTTACTGTACTGGTAACTCCCCAAAAGAATCTGGATTGTGGTGAGGGAACAGAGAAAAAAGCTCATTTAGGACCTGCACTTACGAAGGGGGTAGGCAGCTGTATATCAGGGAGTAAACCTTCTGAGAATAAAAACAGCTGGAGCTTGTTAAGGTAATTACACAGGGGAAAGGATAATGTACTGGGAACTGTCCTCAGAAGAATCTGATTTGTGGTGAGGGGAGAGAGATAAAAGCTCATTTAGGAACGACATGAACATGCTGCGTAGGTAGCTGTTTATCAGTAAATATCTCCACTGAGATTAAGAAAAGCAGTAGCTTAATAAATTAAGTACTTCCTGGTATGGTTACTGTACTGGTAACTCCCCAAAAGAATCTGGATTGTGGTGAGGGAACAGAGAAAAAAGCTCATTTAGGACCTGCACTTACGAAGGGGGTAGGCAGCTGTATATCAGGGAGTAAACTTCTGAGAATAAAAACAGCTGAAGCTTGTTAAGGTAATTACACAGGGGAAGGATAATGTACTGGGAACTCCTCAGAAGAATCTGATTTGTGGTGAGGGGAGAGAGATAAAAGCTCATTTAGGAACGACATGAACATGCTGCGTAGGTAGCTGTTTATCAGTAAATATCTCCACTGAGATTAAGAAAAGCAGTAGCTTAATAAATTAAGTACTTCCTGGTATGGTTACTGTACTGGTAACTCCCCAAAAGAATCTGGATTGTGGTGAGGGAACAGAGAAAAAAGCTCATTTAGGACCTGCACTTTCGAAGGGGGTAGGCAGCTGTATATCAGGGAGTAAACCTTCTGAGAATAAAAACAGCTGGAGCTTGTTAAGGTAATTACACAGGGGAAAGGATAATGTACTGGGAACTCCTCAGAAGAATCTGATTTTTGGTGAGGGGAGAGAGATAAAAGCTCATTTAGGAACGACATGAACATGCTGCGTAGGTAGCTGTTTATCAGTAAATATCTCCACTGAGATTAAGAAAAGCAGTAGCTTAATAAATTAAGTACTTCCTGGTATGGTTACTGTACTGGTAACTCCACAAAAGAATCTGGATTGTGGTTTGGGAACAGAGAAAAAAGCTCATTTAGGACCTGCACTTACGAAGGGGGTGGGCAGCTGTATATCAGGGAATAAAGCTTCTGAGAATAAAAACAGGTGAAGCTTGTTAAGGTAATTACACAGGGGAAAGGATAATGTACTGGGAACTCCTCAGAAGAATCTGATTTGTGGTGAGGGGAGAGAGATAAAAGCTCATTTAGGAACGACATGAACATGCTGCGTAGGTAGCTGTTTATCAGTAAATATCTCCACTGAGATTAAGAAAAGCAGTAGCTTAATAAATTAAGTACTTCCTGGTATGGTTACTGTACTGGTAACTCCCAAAAGAATCTGGATTGTATTGAGGGAACAGAGAAAAAAGCTCATTTAGGG
>NW_025959208.1:0-40952 GCF_023159225.1 Perognathus longimembris pacificus | reverse complement strand
TGACAGTGGAGTGTTAAAGTCTCCAACAATCAATGTGTTTGGGACTATGAGTGATTTTAGAGTCAGTAGTGTTGGTTTGATGAAGTTGGGTTCTCCTGTATTTGGTGTGTGGATATTTAAGATGGTTATATCCTCCTGTAGGAGACATCGCTTTATTAGTATGTAGTAACCTTCTTTGTCTCTTCTTACCATTTTTAATTTGAAGTCGATTTTATCTGATGCTAGAATTCCACTCCAGCCTGCATTTGGGGGCCATTTATTGGTAGATTTTATTCCAGCCTTTCACCTTTAGAAGAAGTTTGCTTTTGCTAGATAGATGTGTCTCTTGGAGGCAGCAGAAAGACGGATCTTGATTTTTGATCCAAGTAATGAGCCTATGTCGTTTGAATGAAGAATTAAGTCCATTAATGTTGAGAGTTAGGTTTGAGAGATGATCATTTGTCCTTTCATTGTAGCTATCTTGTTAAAAGCTGTGTCTTCCCAATTCTTGATCTAATATTCTGGTTTTCTATTTAGGGTTCATTTCTCTGTCTGTATTGGGATCTTGATTATTTTCCCTGTATAGTACCTCTTTGAGGATTTTCTGTAAAGCTGGTTTGGTGGAGATACATTGTTTCAGTTTTTCCTTCCTGTGGAAGAATTTTATTTGACCTTCAGCTATGAATGAGAGTTTAGCTGGGTACAGCATTCTTGGTTGATATTTATTATTATTTAGGGTTTGGCATACCTCATTCCAGGATCCCCTTGCTTTTCATGGTCTCTGCTGAGAAGTCTGGGGTAATTCTGCTTGCTTTTCCTTTATTGTGATTACTTTCTTCTCCGTAACATCTTTAAGGATTCTTTCCTTGGACTCTACTGATCCTGTTATGATCACAATGTGTCAGTGGGATGTCCTATTCTGATCTGGTCGCTTTGGGGTTCTAAATGCTTCTTGTATCTGTATCGGCCTACCTTCCTGGATAGTTGGGAAGTTCTTGGCTAATATTCTGTTAAATAGGTTGCATATTCCATTAACTTCTTTCTCCTGGTTTTTCTCAATTCCTATTCGCCTCAAATAGTGCTTCCTGCTTGTGTCTTGGAGCTCCTGGAGTGATCTGTTTTATCGATTGGATTGGTTTTGTATTTTTGTGTGACATTTCTCCATAGATTCTAGGGAATCTTCAGCTCCTGAGATTTGATCCTCTGCTTCACCTACTTGAGACTGTAGGCTAGTTACTTGATTTTGAATCTCTTTTCCTTCAGACTGGTCTTTCCTGATGATTTCCATGTCCTTGCTAGAAGTATCTCTTAGGTCCTGCATGGACATCTTTACATTATTAATTTGGTTTTGAGTGCTGTCTCTCAAATCTTTTAGCTGGGTAGTTATCTTTTCATATGACTCTTGAAGTTCATTTATCTTTCTCTTTGTTGAGGCCATGAAATCATCTATTACTTTATGGATGGATTGATGTATGGATGGATTCAAACTTTTCATTTAACATGTTTATCAGTAGACTTTGTAGAGCATTTTGAGGGTTCTCTTCTATGTCTTTGATTGACTGCTCTGCTTCCTGCTTGTTTTGAGTGGGAGATATGACTGCATTGTTTGCCATCTTGTGTTTCTTCTGCCCATTTGGATTGGGAATGCCTATCTAAGAGCACCTGTGAGCACTGTTTAAGACCCAAAGCAGACCTTACCAAGCACTGTTGTGTAAATCTTAGAAGTTCACAATTATACACAGATACTTGGTATAACTGTACATAAAATTAGATTTGGTGTTCCTAAAAATACAATTTCAAAATAACAACCAATCCTGTATTCAATAGTTAATAAGTACTGTTAAAATACTATGAGCTGGATTTCTCTATAAACCACTTTGATTCACTTCGATTGAACAGGGATATCCTCTATCCAATAACCAGGGATCAATGGAGTCTGGAGGTCCTGAATGTAAATCTGGAGGATAAGTGAGAGGTAGTGAAGGGAATAGAGTAAAATGTATGTGGGGGTGGTGGTGATGGTGGCAGTGGTGGTGGTGGTGATTTTGGTTTCATTTCAGTGACGTGGAAATGTGAAGAAGAATAGAATCGGTAGAAAGGACAAGATTAATATGATGAATAATGGAGAGTTAGCAGAAAAGAGTGAAGCTGTTAGTCATAGGAAAGTAATTTAAAATAAGAGAATGTGAAAAGAGAAACAAAGAAAAATACTGGAAGACAAATGCACAAAACACAAAACAATTAACAACCCAACCCCCGAAAAAGGAAATTAAAAAAGCCGATAAAACAAAAAAAAAAATAGAAAACAAAATACCAACGACGTCTCAGAAATGAAAAATAGAAAAAAAAAGTTTAAAAAATGTTTTAAAAAATGGAGTGTTCCTTGTTTGGGTGGGTTTTCTCCAGTCTCTGGTTTCCTTGCAATGGTTTGTAGTCTATTTTGCTGCTTGGCTGGTTTGACTTGCTTTCAGTTTTCAGGGGGTGGATCTGCTCTGACCCTCCTTGCCTGTTAGGGAAATCCTGGGGCTCTGTGGTTCGCACAGCTTTCAGGAAGGGCTTGGGGATCCTCCTTAGATGGAGATTGTTTAGGAGTAAAGGAAGCAGCGGTTGGTTAGGACATTCAGGTTCTGGGTCTCCCTATAGTTGGAGGCATTCACTATGGTCTTCCTGGGGTGGAGAATTCTCGGCTTCTATTGCTGTGGTGGATGCAACAGGGGAAGACAAATACTCTTCCCTCCACCTTGTGAATGCTTCTGATGCCATATGGCAGGGTTGGGCTCAAGATCCACCTGTTAGTGTTCCTACGCAGTATGTGTGTGTGATCATGAACACACTGGAGTCGCAAGTATGCACAATCCCCACGTCTTTCTGCAGAGATGTCCAATGATGCATAGTGGGCTGGGTGGACTTTGACAGCGCACACGGAGGTATATCATGTATACTCATGGAGGCAGTGTATCTTGCTGTGGAAGTGAACCCTGGGTTGATGAGAAGGAAGGTCCCGCTAGACAGTTCAAAGATGCAACTTGTTGGGTTTACTGTTTTCTGAGGAGATCACCTCTGTTCCTGCTTCTATTCCACACAACCTTAAGCTATCTATTAGGTATTTAAAAATAAATATGACTCTGTGTTTGTGTGTATTTGTGTATTTGTGTATGAAAGAGAGAGAGAGAGTATTCATATACATATGTGCACTAGTACTTGAGCTCAGGGCATCTTTCTTTATTTTATGTTTATTGTACAGGTGGTGTACAGAGGGGTTACATTTACATACCTAAGGTAATGACTACATTTCTTGTCAAACTTGCTACCTTGTCCCTCATTTTTCTCCCAGCTTCCCTCTTCCCATATCCCCCCCCCCAAGTTTCAAGTTATTTTACAACATATCTTGTAGTTAATACTGTTGCATTGGTTCACGTTTTACCATTTGTCTATACATTGGAAAACAAAAAACCAACAACATCTGTTAAATAAAAAATAAAAATAAATCTTAAAAAATGGAGTCTTCCTTGTTTGGGTGGGCTTTCTCCAGTCTCTGGTTTCCTTGCAATTGTCTGTAGTCTATATTGGTGCTTGTGTGGTTTGACCTGCTTTCAGTTTGCAGCGGGTGGATCAGCTCTGACCCTCCTCCTCTGTTAGTGAAATCCTGAGGCTCTGTGGTTCGCACAGGTTTCACATAGGACTTGGGTGTCCTCTGTAAATGGGGGAAGTGAACAGTCTTGGGAGCCCTGGCTCCTCCCATCTGCTGTGAGACTGGTGCCTTTATCACCTGGCTTTTGAGAGGCTGTGGACTCAGCAGGGCGGTTGGCTCTGGCCTGGTTTACCTGTCTGAGAGTTGCTTGCCTAGGGGTGGTTCCTCCCTCATGGGCAGGATGGCCTCCTGAGCATAGCTGGCTATGGAATTCAGCTCCATTTTGGGCTGGGAATTAGGCTTCCTCTGAGATGGGGCCATTTATCTGTCTCGGGAACTGTTTGTTCTCCTATCTGGTTGTTCCTTGCTGCCGGTAGCTGCTCGCCACTTTCCGTTTTAATTTAGAAATTCTGGCGGGCAGGGCGGGCACCTCTGGCTGAGTTCACCTGAGTTGTGAACTGTGGCCTGGATGAGCTTCCCACCTGGGCAGGGGTTGCTCTTCTGGGTGGAGCTGGCCCTCATTGGTCTGTCCCTCTTGCTCTTTTCAAAGGTGGCCCCTTTGTCCTCGCTTTCCCCAAGCCGGGTTTATTTCCAGTCTGGTCTGACCCTATGCCAGTGTCAGAGATGGTGCTTTTCTCTGGCAGTGGGGAAAAGGCTACCGATGCTTCTCTGTGGGCACGAGTGAGAATATCTTTTGTGGGGTACTCATGCTTTGTCTGCCATTTCGGCCTGTCCATGCTCAGCCTGAGATCCACGTCTGTCTGCCACCATCTGGAGGATTTCACCTTGGTCACTTCTGGGTGGTTTAGGTCCATGAACTGTGAGACGCTGTGCCAGCGCCGGCACTGGCTTGGCAGAGGGATGAGGCCCAGAACTGAAATCTGTGTTTTCAGGCCAGCAATGTCAATTTTTCCTTATTGGACAGAATCCCTGTACTGTTATAACTTACTTGGGCTGTCTTTCTAGGAGTAAAAGTTTCTGGAGTGGTAAAACTGGGGTGTTGGAGAGAGATTAACTAGGGCTCTGCTGCTCCTCTGCTCAGGGAAAATATTTTTAAATTGCTATGTGCTGGTGGTTCATGCCTAGCTATTTGGAAGAGTCAAAAGTGAGGATTGCAATTGGAAGCTAGCCTGGGCAGGAAAGTCACTGAGATACTTGTCTCCAATTGACCACCAAAAGAAAACAAAACAATACAGCAGAAAGTGGAGCTTTGTGAGAGTGCTAGCCTTAAGCACAAAAGAACAGGATCATTGGCCAGACCAGAACTGGCACCAAAATCCCAGAGACCTAGTGAAATGTTCATTGTGACTAAGCCTGCCTTATTATTTAGAGCTAGAAATGGGCTGTTAAGGTCTTGGGAAGAACTAACTGAGTATCAAACTAATTAAAGTCTTCAAAATAACTAAAAGTGTATAAAAAATGTAGTCTATAATCAGTGGTGCCCAATATTAATGGATTTAACCCTATATTATGATGGGTATTTGAGTTCATGATTCCCCGTTGGTTTAGTCTTTGCAGCTTCTATAGTAGCAGCCCCCCATTTTGTTTGAGAAATTAATATTTGACTTTCTTTGTCTTTCTTATGTAATTTGGTAAATTCTCTGCTGAGAATTATGATACCTTGTAGAAAGCTGTTGACACACCAATTAGGTGGTTTTCCTGAAGCTAAATGACCCCTGTCAGTTGTTAGATCAACTGTGAGAATTTATCCCTTCTGCAGGTGAGCTTTTCCTGGCCATTATTTTTAAGGACCATCACCCGCGCTCATAAAGATGGGTTCAGGTACTGCAGCCATGTTTACTAGTAAATACTTTGGGTGTTGGCTAAGCTCTCCTGGGGCTACAAAAATCAGAGACCCACTCAGGTGGGTCTAAAGAAACAGTGGTGTCAAGACTCTGGCTAATTCCTCCCTTTAGGTGGCTGTCCATGTGTCCTGTTGGATGTGTAACAACATCCTGTGCTTTGACCTAGGAGCCGGTTGCATCCGTAATTCTACAACCAAACATGTTTCCAGATGCTTTCAATGTCCTGCTTGGACAGTTCACAGAGGCTGCTGTGTCGGGTTTACTGTTTGCTGAGATCACCTGGGTTCCTGCTTCTATTCCACATGGCCTCAAGCTATCTATTGGGTATTTAAAAATAAATATGACTCTCTCTCTCTCTCTCTCTCTCTGTGTGTGTGTGTGTGTGTGTGTGTGTGTGTGTGTGTGTGTATGTGTATGAGAGAGAGAAAGTATCCATCTACATATGAGTATTAATTCTTGAGCTCAGGGCATCTTTCTTTATTTTATGTTGATTGTCAAGTTGATGTACAGTAGGGTTACATTTACATACCTAAGGTAATGAGTACATTTCTTGTCAAACTTGCTATCTCATCCCTCATTTTTCTCCCACCTTTCCTCCTCCTGTATTTCCCCCTCCCTCCAATTTTACAGTTAGTTTACAACATATCTTGTAGTTATTACTGTTGCATTGGTTCACGTTTTACCATTTGTCTAAACATTTTGAAGTTCCCCTTCCCTTCCCTAATTCAGACGAATATATATATATATATATATGACCGAGGGTATCAAAATCAAAACAGTGACAAGAGGGGCTAAACCATAGGAAGATAAGCAAAAGGAAAAAGGAATGATTTCATTTAGCACGTTAAAAATAACAACAATGATAAACAAATTGTTTCCGTATCTTAGAGTGTGTTTCACTTCACATCATCTTATGTGATCATAGGTACTTAACTACTGAGCTATGGTGTTTAACAATGGCTTTCAAGGCCTCCTGGCACCCTGCTAACATGGACACATAGCCTTCCTTCCAGTCTGAGCCCGCCTATTGTGCCACCTGTGCTGACCTCGAACATTCTCAGTGTTGTGTGTGTAATCAGAGGCTAGCTACAGTTTTTTCACATTGCATTCTTGAATTCCTCCAATGAGATTTTGCTTAAATAGTCATGCAGTGTAGGGTTTATTGAAATATATAGTCTTGAGTCTTTGGACACATTTGTTGGAGAAGTTCATCTTTTTGTTAGGTTAAATATTTGTTTTCATGTAGTATCCATCATTTGATTCTGGACATCATCGCCATCCATTGTCATTAAAAAGTAGAAATACCTCTTTTTATGACAGTTCTTCAGATGTTTGAAATCGCAGATTGTATTTCCCACTACTTTCAGAATAAATGTTTTTATTTTAGGATTAATGCCCTTGGATTATTAGGCAGTTGGAGTTTGTTTTTCCTTAGAGTGCTTGCTTGCAATACCAGATCTGAATAAAGCTGCAGTTTGGTCAGAGAAGAAAACTTCAGTTCTGTATATCATACTGCATACTAAGGAACCTCCAGTTGCAGTCATATTCTTTCTTTACTTGTACTTCTGTCCACAGACATAGAGGTCCATGCTGATTTAAACTTCTGATTATTTTCATATATGCCACTAATTCCTGCCTTCTCTACTCGTCATTGTACAAGTTTTAAAGGGAAGGAGCACACTGAAGCTTTTTCTATCATTTAATTGGAGAAAAGAGTCTCATAGACTCCTCTACCTGGGCTGGCTTCCAAATGTGATCCTCAGATCTCAACCTCCTGAGTAGCTAGGATTATTGGCATGAGCCACTGGTGCCAGGCAACTTGTCACATTGTTTTTCCACCAAATGTCCATCCAATTTGTAGAAAATCAAACTTTGGCTTCGTCAGGATTGATTGCAATCATGATCATTTCCATGATTTCCAACTCTGGGCTTCATAGGACTAGGAAATTTGGTTAAAACTGCCTCGTTCATGCCAAATCTTAGGTCCTTTTGACTCTGTGATGATAGTGTGCTAGAAATGAGACTGGAGGGAAGAACTCAGAGGCCCCTTCATCTTCTGCTTTTGTTGCTCTCAATCTGTTTATGAGGGCCTTTAGAAGTGTCTTCTTAGCCACGATGCTTGCATCAAGCATCTTTCCTGAATAGCCATACTTTTAACTATGGTCCTCCAGAGAATGCTCCCTTTTCATGTTAGCAAATGATACAAGGAAGAAGGGTTTCAAGGTTCAATAAATTACATGTGCATGAAATCAAACAGATGTAAGCACGTTTATTAGTGAAAATTTGTGAATGGTGAGTCACATTTCACAACAGCAGTGTACCATTTAGGAAACCCAAGAGGTTTAGAAAATTAAAATGTATTCCTTTGGAGCAGAATATATGTACATGTAAGTTCATCAGAAAAATATTTTCCTCTTAAATAATATGGTTAAGAGCAATTAGTTCTAAGGACTGATGTTTTCTACCATGGAAATAGGGAGGGACATAATTTACAACTTTGCAGGAATTTAGTTGACATTGTCCAGGGTTAGTAAAGTGAATCTAACGTGAAGCGTGCTTGCCTAGCAAGCATGAAGCCCTGGGTTCAATTCCTCAGCACCACAGAAACAGAGAAGGACAGAAGTGGTGCTGTGGCTCAAGTTTCAGATTGCTAGCCTTGACCAAAATAAGCCAGGGACAGTGCTCAGGCCCTGAGTCCAAAGTCCCAGGACTGACAAAACAAAAACAAACCCAACAACATAAAAAAACACTCCAAATGGGAAACAGAGGCTGGACAAATCCAGCCCCTGCCTCATGAGACTTCCAGGCTTCATTCAAGGACTGCCATCTAACACCAAGGGAGCCTACTGCTAGCCTTCTCCAGGAGGGGCCACATTTCTGCCTTTTATCCCTAATGTCGACGCCCTTTACGAGCAGGAAGCAGCCAGAGAGTCATCGTCCTTTTCCATACCTATTAAAAGGCTGGAATGTCAGGTCCCTCCTGGAGGGCTCCAAGTAGATGCCCCCACCTTATTAAGTGTCCACCCAGTTACTGGGTAACGAGCAGGCCTGGAGGCAGGTACCTTCCCCTTCCCTGAGGTCACATCCTGGCCCAATCAACCTGGCCCAATCCCCTGCCCTAGATTAGGCAGGGCTGGCTGAGGGTCACCCAGTCTCTCCCTTCTCTCCCTCCTCTTTGGCAATGAATCATCACCACCACAGGCCAGCTGTTCTGTAATAAACTTTTCTCTCCCGCTTTAAAATAAATATCAAAAAAGGGAAACAGAGCTGAGCTCAAGTGGTAGAGCATTGGCCTGAAGGACGTCAAAGCTTAGGACAGTGCTCATGTTGAGTTCAAGCACAGGCTCCCCGTCCCTACCCCAATGCTTCTAATTACGAAGATATGTATATATATTTTTCCTTGATTGAAATTTAGTACCTACATAAATTTGACAGTATACTGTTGAACCTGGGTAACTGCAGTCGAAATCAGGATACGGGGGATGCAAGGCGAGTGAACCAATGCATACTTTATTCCAAGAGGGCCAGGGTTTATATAGGGTTAGAAACCAATATTACAATTACAGGGTAAAAGATCAATACAGCATGACATTTGTCTTAAATACAGAAGTGGAGGAAATTTCCTCCTGTGAGGGCAGGAACTTGATACAAATGCCGTTCTAATTACAGGAGGTAGTGACTACAAAGATTATTGATATCAAACAAGGAACTGTATACAACCTAGGTAGAACTATAATTATCTCCTAGCTACTATCTCCTTAAGGCTAGATAACATCAATCTTGACTTCTCCAAATACTTGTGAAATAACAGTGAGGAGACTTTCCTGTTTACAGTGAGACTCTAGTGAGGAGACTTTCCTGTTTACAGTGAGAATCTAGTGAGGAGACTTTCCTGTTTACAGAGAGAATCTAACACTAAAGGCAGCAAGTCTCCCTGAGGAGACTTGCTAAGTAGGGGGAAAAAGGAGATTCTCACAACAACTGGTGGCTTCCTTTGGCCCACAAACACCAGAAATTCCTTACTGGGAATGTGTTCCCAAGGGCCTATTAGTGTGCTAATGAGGCATCAGAGTAACCATGCCGGGGCTAAATTTTTCCACTGGTTGGAGACTTTAATTCTCCAACAATTCCCCCTTTTTTATTAATTTTCCACAGCCGCTTCTCTGGAAAGTTTAAGGGCAGTTAGTAAAACATCAGAGGAATTATTCCTAGCGAAACGCTTCATTATAGCTATGATGGAACAATATCCTAAGAAAAAGACACATATCATAAGTATCAAGGCCATAGAGGCACTTCCAACACTATGGGTAATACTTTGCCACCACCCCCTAGGGTCTAGTCCTTCTAAGGTCTGAGCTAGTCCTTGGGCTATATCATCAATAGTAGAGGCATCTGTCAATTCCTTTTGAAAAGCTTCAAAAACCTCCCTGTACAAGCTTTGTTCACTTAACGTACCATTTAGTAGGGCTCCATCTATAAGCATTTGTATATCATTCCATTCACATTCAGAGGCATTATATTTATAAGGTGTTACACAGACATGACTAGAATTCCAATCGCAAGTCAAAAACAATCGTTGCTGTAAAGCCAGATATTTCTGTCCAAGCCAAAACACTCCTCCTTTAACAGCTTCTAACTATCTTGAAGGTGGGCATTTACTTCCAGCTGGTGTTGCCACAGATTGTGGGAGTCCTGGTGCCACTGCACCATAAAGTCATGAGTTTGTACAGATTGTCGCAATGCGGCTCCGGATACTGCTGCAGTTGTAGCAATGGCAATCAGTCCAACAAGTCCTGCAATAATCAGTCCAATGGCACGACGACTCCTCCTCAGAAGCCGCTTGAAAAACTGCATTACCAATCCTTGTACAGGTCCTCCAGCCCAGGGACGATGCATGCGAACAGGAACCCAAAGGGAGTTGCGCTGGGTTAAAATCATGATCCTATCTTGACTAAAATTAAAGGTGACATTGTTATTCAAGCAAGTATACAATTTACAATTTATGCAGGTAATGGCATTCTTTGTTATGTTTATGGGGCCGACCATCAGTACTTGTGGAAAATGAACACAAGCAGAGATATTGTAGGTCTTTACAACTGTGAAGTTGTAGGAGGCCGAGGACCTTTTAGATCCTGAGTAAGTTCCATTGGCCAGCAATACGGGAGCCAGAGAAGCTGCTAATTTCCAGAGATGACGTTGTGGAGGAAATAGCCTGTCTCCATGGGCGAGAGCAGGCCGGGGGTCACTAAAGCCTGCTCCAAACCACCCTAAAAACTGTTTAGCAGACATGGCATTGGACATGTTCATAGATAAAGTAGGTTCACAAGATGAGTTATATTCAGTGCAGTTTTTCAACCACACACCAAAAGGTCCCCAATCATACCAAGTATGCTGGGATGTATTCCAAATAGTTGGAAAACTTCCTCGACAACTTTCCCAATGTCTTTCAGTAAAGTTCAGGTTCAGATAAGTAAAATTGTCACATTTAGGCAGGCCAGCAGGGCTAGCATAATTATCTAATTTATAGGTATGAGATCCCACAGACCAGGAAGACAGTCTAATCAGCCGAGTTCTACAGGAGTTATATGAACCTCCATGCTGAATCCAATATTGATATCTAAAAGGGTAACATGGGGAACGGCCTTGACAGATAGCTTTAGAGAACTGAGAATAAGAGAAGTTAAATGATCTTTCCTCTTCCATAGGAAAGACTGGAATGCCAGACCCATAGAGGGAGAGAGTAAATTAGGAATAGATGTAAAAACAGAGACAGGGGCTTTTGTCCATAAATATGGATGTAATAAAGGAGGGTTAGAAATATAGGCCCAATACATTACCTCTGATGTAGCCCCTACAGGTTACCAGTGCACACCTGTCCATTTGAATGGCCTTATCACTTGAATGAGAATGTCTCACCCCCTTGATGGACAGAGGGGTGTTTGTTGCTGGATCCACTGGAGCAGGTGCTAGAAAGATGGGCTGTCTTCTGTAGAAACATAAGCATACCCTTGCCCCTGGGTTAACAACTCCCCGGGGACCCAATCTAGCCAACCCCCAATCTAATCCAAACCGGCTGCTGTTTGTTTTGCATAGGCGGAGCTAGGAAGTGTCGCTCAGCTCTTGCTAAAACATCTCCTTGAGACAAATTTAAAAGTTAAGGACAAATAATGCTTCTGCAATGACAGCAGGGGCTGTTTTATAAATACTTTTCATAGAAGTTGCATATCCCTCAGTACTATCCATACTCCCCCTCTTTAGTTTTGTAATTTGTGTTTTTAATGTATAATGAGCTCTTTCTACTATACCTTGACCTTGAGGATTGTATTCAATTCCTGTAACATGAAAAATGTTATGAAATTCTAAAACTTTTCGTACTTGTTTACTGGAATAAGCTGGTGCATTGTCAGTTTTATTTGAGAAGGAATCCCCATGACTGTGAATGTTTCTAGTAAATGTTGAATGACATGAGTCCCTTTTTCCCCTGGTAGAGGTGTTGCCCAAATAAAAGAAGAATGTGTATCAATGGATACATGCACATATTGTAAGCGGCCAAATTCAGGGATGTGTGTTACATCCATTTGCCAAATTTTATTAGGAGCAGTTCCTGACGTGTCAATTTTTGAGGGCTACATAAATCCGAATCTCCTTGAAGAATGGAAAATAGGTTGAAGGGCAAAGCCAATTGATGTCCCTAGTAACTTTTGAAAATTATTAAGAGTTTTAAACTCTTTAGTACGAATTTTTATTAATTGGGGGGTAATTACTTGTCTTTTAACTAAATATCCCAGATACTTAAATGGTTCTTCTGTTTAAATGAATTTTATCAGGGGCAATTATTAAATTATACTGTTGAAAGTCTAAAGGCAAAATTTGTAACAATTTTGATACAATATTTTTATCAGGTGCAGCAAATAATAAATCATTTTATTGAAAACCTGTAAAACAAACTGGAGTAGTAATTAAACAATCATCTTGATAGCCATCGTTTTCCTATATCCAACTTAAAACAAACATTTTAAATTTCATATCTCAGAATACATTTTTGATCTCAAGTCTTTTACCAAGCCTGGTTGTATTAAAAGAAATCTGGAGCCTAGGTATCACCCATTGCTTCATGCTGCTTGTTTTTCACTTCCAAATTTCTTATCTAGAAAGGCATTCTAAAACCTTTTAAAGTAGAGGCTTTCACAACTTTACCTCAGCCTGTATTTGCATAGAAAAACTGAAGCCCAGGGGGCACATTGCCTCCTGGTTGTCTGCTTTAAAAGAGCCATTTTCCTATATACAGAGAGTTAATGAAAGTTGTGTACTTCTATCCCACATTAGTTTATATACTTTAAAATATTTACATGATTATATGTGACTTAAGATAGTTAATCTTACTGTTACATTACAGTATACACTTAAAAAATTTAGTACCTGATTCATTAAATTGATACCCAAAACAATTGTAACAAGAGTACACTTAGCAGTGTGTCCCAGAATTATAACCATGAGATTTCAGAGTTAGCATATTTGCCTTTTTGATACATCCAAATTGCAAACCTGTACAGAAATCGAGTTATATCAGGTAAATAAACTTTTAACTCTCCTTTAAGATATTCCAATTTTAATCCATCCTAAGGGGCAGTTTTAGAAGTATCAGTCAAATCATACATTTTACCCTGAGGTTTCCAATGTTTATACCTGAAAACAAAAGAAATAAAAGAAAGGCCTCCATTGGCCTGTCCTATAGAATGGGCCTATCTCCACCCTACTCCTTAGAGCTTGATGAACTGCCTTGGGGCCAGCTTGCCCTCTCCCACTATGAATGGACGCCACCCTACGGCTGTCCCATCACGTGGATTGGCTAAACTGCACTTTTGTCAGTTTACCCCTCACTACTGAGGATAGGTTCAAGGGCCCATGCTAAGTTCTTATTTATTTATTTATTTATTTATTTATTTATTTATTTATTTATTTTTAACCATGAATTAAAGAATTTTTAACTATAGTTCCTTTTAAAATAAATAATCCTTTAAAGCTTTTGGTAATGCCCAAATTCAATGATCTTTTGAAGTTTAAAGTTAAACTAACCTATTTTTACATCATACATTTTTAATCTTGAACACATTCACACCCACATACATTTGTGTGCGAGCACACACACATACATACATTCACATATGTAGGTATTAATGTAAACAGAACTTAAAAGCAGTCCAAACAACTATCAGCCGTACATTTTTTAGTGGCAAAAGGTATATTTTCCAATCTTACTCTTGTAATGACCAAAACTTAAAACAAAACCTTTAATGAATGATTTTAGCATTGTTTAGTCTTATTCGCTAGGAACTATTAGTTTTAGCAAAGTATCTTAGCATACTAAACACTGAAGATAACTGGGTTGGGGTCCCCTGGAGTATTACTGAGTCCACCTAGCACTTGACTCTTAGTGTTTACTCTCAGGCTAAGATTAGCCTAGCCAGCTGTTTGAACTCAGCTCTTAGCAGCCTGCACTTTTTCTGCCTTCTTGCAGGAGACACAGTACCTAGTAAATGTTTTGCCCATAGACATGTAAATGGACAACAGAAATAAGGGAAACAAAAGTTTAAAAGTTTAAAACTGGTGCCAATCTCAAAGACAAAACTAGTCAAGACAAAACAGAACATAGAAACAGAGGCTTTTACGCCTTGGATGGCATGTCCAGCGTCCACAAGCTGCCAGCCAGAGTGATGGAAAGTCCATAGGGCCCTGAAAATTCTCAGGGGGATCCTCCCCAGTGGAGATTTCCATCCCCTGGCAATCAACCTGCCGAGGCCGCCCACCAGAGGACTTTTTTCCCAATTTAGCACTCCACACGAAACACAACTAATCAAACAAGGACAAAGACACATGAAACATGTAGCGCAGGCGCAAATTAAAAGTGCAATTGCAGTAAAAATTCTCTTGGGAAGTAAAAGAAAAATCACTAGTCCTTCCCCAATTCCAGGCTGATGGACTAAAACAGGGAATGTGTTCCCAAGGGCCTATTAGTGTGCTAATGAGGCATCAGAGTAACCGTGCTGGGGCTAAATTTTTCCACTGGTTGGAGACTTTAATTCTCCAACACCCAAGCAATTAAAGGGCTCAATTCAATAAAAATTAATAGCTTGAGGCACTCAACCTTTTTTCTTGGTGGCTGCCAAAACTTTCTTATTTTAATATTCCATTTCAACATCTAGGAAATGTGAATGCTAGAGAGGATCCAATCACTGAACATTTCTAAAGTCACATAGGTGTATGCGCTAGGACTCATAGATTATAGGGCTTTAAAATTATATGGATCAAGAACTATTACTGTGCTGTAGAAGTGTGGCCTGACCTTGTATGTTGATTCAGCTTAAGCTCATTGAAATAATAGCACATATTTCAATGGTCAAAGATGAGAAATACATTCACATGCAAGTCATACAGTAACTATAATAATACAATAATAACTGGGCCAGAAAATTCATGGGCTGGACTGTGAAATCAGAAGCTGATATGTAGAAATGCTGTCTGAATTGGGTTTTCTGAAAGGACCCTAAGGTGTTTACTACTGAGTGAAATTTTCTTTTGTCCTTTTTTTTTTTTTGTCAGTCATAGGATTTGAACTCGGGGCTGGGATTCTCTCTGAGCTGTTTTGTTCAAGTCCAGTACTCTATCACTTTGAGCCACAGTGCCACTTGTGCTTTTGTGGTGGTTAATTGGACATAAGAGTCTCACAGACTTTCCTGCTCAGACTAGCTGTTGATCTGTGATCATCAGACCTCAAGCTCGTGAATAGCTAAATGTACTGGTGTGAACAACTAATGCCTGGCTGAAATTTTCTTGTGACCTATGTACATAGTTAATAATTTCCAAGCCTTTTTATTTGTCATTGGAGACATATGAAACCTAAGTTCTCCTGGGATAGTGTTCTAATATTTACCTGTAGGCCAAATATATATTGGCTGCTAACTCTTTCAGAAGAGTCAATTAAAAAATTTCAAAACTGAATAAGTTGGTTAAGATTGCTCCTTTCCCAGTTCTGTTTTGCCCCTTTTTAGCCTTCTGTCTTTCAATCAGGCTGATTATCTTGCAACGACTGTTGCAACTTTAGACTCAAAAGAAAAGCTCTAAATTACTATGAATGGGTGATGATCAAGGATATTATACTTGAGTTCCTGTCTAATTGAATGTAATGGCACTTGAGAATAAAGATGTTCTCATCCTTTTGACATCGCCAGGCATCCTTTTCGGAAGGGTGAATGGAAAGGTGCGAAAATGAAGGCCATGGGTATTGTTGGGCTCAAAGTGTCATTCCAGGAGCATGGCAGGTGTTAGTTCTATTGTGCAAGGCAAGGTTTGAATCATCCACATGGCATTTTTGTTGAGTTTTAGAGGAAATATTGGCAAAGAAGAACCATTCTAGAGGGTGGCAAGCCACGAAAACAGAAAATCTGCCTGATAAAGAAGAATTTTGGGTGAGACACCATACTGAGGAAATGTTGACAATGTTTGCTAATATATGGTAGTTCATTTCTCTTACCAAACAGAACTCTGGTCCAAGAGTGGAAGTGACTAGGGAATAAATCTCTATTGAAAATAAGAAGTCCTCCACCACACACATAGTTGTGTCACATAATTTCCTTTTATTTGCTGGCGTCATCATCCTTGATAGAATTCAGCAGTTAGTAGTAGAGATCAGTTCTTGCCTAGACCACACTTAACTAACTTCCATCTTGAAACAACTTCTAAAGTCCAGAATGTTCCCTTCCTTAGCTTATTCTAGTCTTTTGAGATCTCGCTGACTTTTTAAAATGGGATGTTTCTTGCTCAGCATGTTCAATAAAACCCGCTTGTGTAAGAAATGCACCCATCCCTCCAAAAAGACTCACACGATAAGTACAATCTTAAGTACCAATTATGTGTCAAGCCTGTGCTAGGCACACGCAAAGTATTTTGTTGACAGTTGATCATCTGTGAGAACTTATAATGACATTGCGATGTCAGCAGGTGTGTGGAGAAGCAGGGTATATGGAGGAAAGAAGAGATGGATCTGTATTTTTCCCAGTGTGTTGAAGGAAATGTTGAAGGAAGGGAAAGGAAACAGTCCCATGACTACTTGCTCAAGGCGCTGTACAAAGTCTTTTGGCATTTTGTTAGTAGATTGATGGGTGGCCAACATCTACGCCCATTGTTACTGTACATCCCTTATGCATGACTGGCCTTTTAAATAAACTTTCTGGAGATCAGCTTGACATTGCAGGCAATGTGAAATTTTGCCTGGGATTGAATAAAAATGGGTATTTCTTGGAATTTTTTAATAGAATACAGGAGACAGAATCATCATGAGTTTTTTGAAAAATAACTTTTGCCATAAAGACCACTTGTTTGCGAGCAGAGGCAGATCTGGTCTCTGGTCAGCTTCTATTCCCTCAGGCTCCTCTGCGGATTCTGTTGTTGGCCTCATTCACGGTCTCTCTCTTGGGTGGTCAGATGTTACAAAGGGCATCACACATCTCTGTCTTGCTTTGGGCCTGGACACACTGATCTTTTTGTTACAATAGGGTTGGTCACCTCGAACTCAACCCTGTGAAAGGTCTGAGGAAATGTGGTTGGAGATGACAACCATGTGACAGATTGCTGTCAGTTCAAGGCCGGTTCCTTGTCAGGGTTGAAAGGAATGACAGGATTATGGTCCCTGGGAAGAGCTCACAGGGGCCTTTCTCAGGGCCAAGGGCACATGGCTTATTCCATGGGGATCATTACACAATACTCAATCATTACACAATATGCAGCACTCGATTCCTAAGGCCTTGATGGTGCGGGGAGGTTGATTTTTACTTCCTCTCCTGTTTTTTGGCTATGTTTATAATTCCTAACATAGTCACTTGGAAAGAGTTGGTAGATAACTTCTCCGGGCCCCTCCCGTGATTCCATCCCTTCTCCTTCTGTGTGAAAACTCATTTTGTAATTTAAACACAAAGAGCAGTTCAATCACCTGTCACTCATGGTCTCAATTACTTGTGGTAATATTTATTTAGCTGCTCTACTGTGGTGGCACTTACTAAAAAATTCATAGAGAATATTAATCAGCTATAATATTATGATCGTATTACCATATTACTGTACAACATTATAAAACAGATTCACAGCAGAGTGTGCTTAGAAAATTTCTAAGTACTGTATGCAAGCATTTAGGTTCTTGACCTAATTAAATATTCATTACGCTAACTTAATTCATTTAGTAATTATTTTCAGATTATATATATAATATGATTTCCCAGTAGTATTTCCAGGGGCTTATATACATATACTTAATGTAATGTTGTGGGTTGTTTTTTTTTTTTTTTTTTTTGCCAGTTCTGAGGCTTGAAATCAAAGCCTTAGCACTGTCCCTGAGATGCTTTTGTTCAAGGCTAGCACTCTACTATTTGAGCCACAGCATTACTTCCAGCTTTTTCTGTTTATGTGGTGGGGAGGAATGGAACCCAGGGCTTCATGCATGCTAGGCAAGCACTCTGCTGCTAAGCCACATTGCCATTCTAACATCTTGGGTCTATTTATGAATTGTTCATTGTGCCAGTCCTGAGGCTTGAACTCAGGGCTTGGGTGCTGTCCTTGTACTTTTGTGCTCAAGACTAGTAGTCTACCATTTGAACCATAGGTCCACTTCCAGTTTTTTTGGTAGTTATTTGGAGATGAGTCTCACAAACTTTCCTGCCTGGCTGGCTTTGAGCTGTGATTCTCAGCTCATAGACTCCTGAGAAGTTAGGATTACAGGTGTGACCCACTGGCACTTAGCAGCTATTTTTTTTTGTTTTAAAATCTGATTGGAAAGATAATTTACAATATTTTAAGTGATGGACTGTTTTTCCTAAGTCAAGTATTTTGACATATTTTCTAGGTAAACAGTCATGTTGATGTAAAATATTACATGGAAATATGTTTATGTGTTTATTATGTGGAAGACAGCAATTTGCTTTCTATAATTGTTCATTCACTTGTGAAAAGCCTTTTCCTTCTGTAAATCAGTCTAAAGCTACAAAAATAAGTCCTGAACTATTAGAATCTTATTAAACCATGTATTGGGCACTCTCTCTTCTCTTCTCCTCTCCTCTCCTCTCTTCTCCTCTCCTCTCCTCCCCTTCCCTCCCCTCCCTTCCTGTCCCCTCTCCTCTCCTCTCCTCTCTTCTCCTCCCCTCCCCTCCTCTCTTCTCCCCTTCCCTCCCCTCCCCTTCCGTCCCCTCTCCTCCTCTCTCCTCTCTTCTCACACCACCTCTAGTAACAAGGTTTGAATTCAAGGCTTCACCCTGCCATGTATGCCCGCTCAGCTGCTACTTTGCCACTTACACTTCTAGCCCAGCATTTCACGGGTTAATTGGAGATGGAGTCTTTTGGACTTTACTGCTTGGGCTGGCTTTGAACCCTGATCCTCTGGATCTCAGCTTGCTGAGTAACCAGGTTTACAGGCATGAGCCCCAGGTGCCTGGCTAAATCATGTGTTTTAATTTTAACCTGTTTTGTTATGTTCAATGTACACAGCTTAGAAATATGTGATGACAGTAATTTGTATGCAGCAAACTACATTATTCCTAGAGAATTAGAGAATTAGAGGGCACATTTTGGTCATGAGGATTTTTAAAAAAAATAGATGAGTAGAACCCTTGAAATGACAATTAAAAAAATAAGATGGCCCAATATGTATATGAGGAAGTATGATGTAAAACACAATTTAATGAGTTGTATGGTCCTAGATGCTATGAATTCTGAGGATCCAACAATGAGGTGTGAGCTTTCATACAGCTCAGCTTTCTAAAAATTGCTGTTAATTGATCTTACATTAATTATCTCATTTCATTGCTAGAACAACCTGAATATTAGATCGGGTAAGTGAAATCATAATTTGCATATAAGAAAACATAGCCTAATGTATGAAACTGTAACCCATCTGTACATCACTTTGACAATAAATAAGTAATTATTACAAAAAAACGAAAAGGAAAACACATAGAGAGGCTGCTGGCTACTCCAAGTGGAGGTGATGGTGTCTTTCTAATTATAAGGCACATGGTAGCTGTGAGGATTATTCTAAAAAAAGTTTGCTGATCAAAAATGGCCTTTAGAACTTTTGATAACATTGAAAACTACTAGGTCAATCATGACTGCTCTCAACCAACTAATTATGCCCATTTAGAAGTAACAATTATTTGAGAGGATATCATCTTGACAGCATTTTCTATTTTCTGAAAAAAAAGAAATGTAAGGTTAGACTCCTTTTCTCTATACTGATGATGATGTAGGAGCTCAATGTAGTTCAGTGCCAATGTGATCTTTTTAAATACGACCTATGAAGTTCTGCCTGATGCTTTGCTCATTTGAGCTAAATTTAAAAATTCAAATGCGAGGGGCTTTTAAAAAATAAGTAAGGAATATATTTCTAACAAATGTTTAATCTCTTATTGGAAAACTAGCACTTTGTTGATTCTTTGTTTTTGTTATTGTTTGTGTTGCATGAACGCAGGTGCTGTCCCTGAGTTCATTCACTCTCTTCCTCTCTCTCTCACTTACTCTCTTTCTTTTATCCTTCCTTCCTTCCTTCCTTCCTTCCTTCCTTCCTTCCTTACTTCCTTCCTTTCTTCCTTCCTTCCTTCCTTCCTTCCTTCCTTCCTTCCTTCCTTCGTTCCTTTGCCAGTCCTGGACTCAGGTCCTGAGCAAAGTTGCCCGCAGTTTTTTTTTTTTTTTGCTCAAGGCTACCACACTACCACTTGAGCCATTGCTCCACTTTTTGCTTTTTTCTATGTATGTGGTGCTGAGGAACCGAACCCATGGTTTCATGTATACAAGGCAAGCACTCTACCACTAGGCCATATTCCCAGCCCTTCTTCCTTTCTTTTCAAGGCTAGTCCTCTGTCACTGTGAACCACACTGCCACATCCAGGTGTTTGTTTTCCTTTTTGTTTTGTAGTTAACTGGAGATGAGACTCTTTAAGAGACATTCTTGTCCTCATTGGCATTAAACCATGATCCTCAAAGCTCTGCCTCTTGAGTAGCTAGGATGACAGACAGGCATGAGCCACCAGCACCCTGCACATTGGGACACTTCTAAAATGTAGATTTTATGCTTAAATACCTCTTCTCCACTGCCTTATGGAAGGAGCCCAAGTTGACCCCAGCCTTTTTAAAATTTTCCTAATACTTATAGCATTCAGCAATAGGAATTCCTGGTTTCTAGAAACTTGTTTTCTTCCTGCTTTTCTGTCTCTGTCTCTTCTTCCTGGAATCTTCCCCATTCATGTCTGCCTGTCAAATGGCTACCCAGCCTTAATGACCTACACAGACGTCAAGTTGAAATGATAAGCATTCTCTTAAATCCTCCAGGTAGATCAGAAGCTGTGCTAGTACTGGTTATATTGCTCTTCCTAATAATGCCACATAATTCACATGCAGTTTGTTTCTGAGCTGGTCTGTCTCCCTTATGTCTTCCTCTATAGCACATTTGTATCAGAGTTCTATGGAGAGTTGGGAAACAGATCTCAATGAACTCGTGTTCCAATAGGAGGTGATTTGGTTCATTCTAGCTGATACCTCTATTGTCTGTATCTATTAGATAATGGGGTTGGGTTCAAGGACTTCCAAATGTCATTCTTGCCTTCAAATTTGGCCTTGTAAAACAATTTATTTTAATAATAGGACACGGAAGTTTACATTCTGTTATATTTTGTTAAATGGAGATACTGTAATTCTTTTTTTTTTAAATCTTGAAGTCTTTGTACAAAGGAGTTGTATTCACCATATCAGTTGAGTACAATGCATCCCCTTCCTTCATTCTCCCCATCTCTCCTAGCCTCATGACTTGCCTCAGCTTTCTTATCCTTAAAAGATATGTACAAAGTACACCACGTGTGGGTAGAGAATGTTACAGGTTGAACAATACTGAAACATATTGCATCTGAGAATGAAGATGGCAAAACAAAACTCAGTGAAAGCTATTGAATAATAGGGGTTGAGAGGGCAGAGAATGTGAGAGTAAAAGAAGGATTAATTTAACATACTGTATCATCATTTATAAAATCTCTTTTAAAAGGTGCTAAATTGAAGAGCTCTTTTTCTGCAAGTAGTGTTTGCAGTAAAAACGTTGTTCGAATTTTGAGATGATTTTCCCCTTTTTATTAATATTAAATTTAGTACAAATATTGTAAAAGTTAAATAATTTTCCCCCAGACACTCAATGTTCGATCTTATAATGTGAAATAGAAAGGAAATCAGCATGCAGAGTAACTATGTTGTGAAGGTTTGAAAATAATTATATATATATATATATATATATATATATATATATATATATATATATATATATATATATATAAATGTACTCCCTTGAAAGACACTGGTCAAATTTCTCTTCTGCAAAGTTCACAGTATATGATGTGACAGTACTATTTAATATAATTAACTACAGAGGTTTAGTAAATGTTGCCCTCCAAAGAAAAAATCCAAGATGGTAGGTGGGATTTTCACATTACGGTGAGTACAGTGTTGAAGTAGACATAGTTGGTCTCCTGGGTGTGCTTTATCACTAAATGCAAGAGCTCCACTCACCTAATTTATTTTAGCAAGGGAAAGACTATGCTCTTGAATAGACACTTAGGTCAGAGAAAATACGTTCAAAAGAGTTAGTTTCAGCTAGGTAAAGTAGGATTTGGTACACTCGGCATTTTCTCTTCCAATTTTTTCTAGCAGCCAGCATTATTTTTAATGACCTTCATTAAATTTTTACAAATCAGCACTGCTTATCCATGTTCTTAAAGATTTTTGCACTTAAATGTTTTGGAGTAAATACCAGTAACATAAATAGTGCCATATTCATAATGTGTCTAAAATAGTATGCTGGTTATTTCCCCCCACTTAGGTAGCATTGGTGTAGCCAGTAGAAAGGACTCAGTTGGAGGATCAGAATTGTTGGAAAGTCTGGCTCCACTGTTAATGAGTAGTTTAGGATTGGAAGGTCTTTAAGTGCTTCCAGCCTAAGTTACCTACTCCATCAAAACTAGAAAGAGAAGCGCCTCTTGATGATTAGCAATACTGCATGGAGCTCTCTAGAACTAATACAGCATCTAAGGAATTAAGTCTATAATCACTGCCATAGAATGACGCTAGTTAAGAGGTATGTTATTATGGTCTTCAGAGTCAAAGTTTTAATGAAAGAATTGTATGCTACAGGTTTTCCAGTGCCCAGCCCATGTTAGTCTTAATAAATACTAAAGAACTGAGTTAGTAAAATGGTGTGCAAAGAATGTTTACTTGAGCGTCTCATTGGTGCCATATGGTATAAATATGAGTAGGATAACTGCAAAGAAGCTTCAGAGTGGAGAAGTATCCAAATATCCTCAAATTCTCGAGCTGTCCAGAAAAAGAACTTGGCTCCATTCTCCAGAAAGTTCCAACAGAGGAACTTGCCTCCCAAGGCTTCGGCTGAGGATAGACATGGTTTCAGGGGAAGGTGGTCACTTCCAGGAAGGTCCCACTCTGGTGGAAAATGGTCTCCTTGTAAGGGCAGGAGTCCTGTGGGGCCTCATTCGTTGTGGAACCTTACTAAACCTGGCTGGCCTCGCCTGAGCAGGGAAAACACGCCATGTTTAGCATTTACTCAACTTTGCTCATTCATACTAGGGTATCATGATGGACCCTGAGTCTTTTTCTGTTTCATTAATTATTGAATTAGGTTTGCGTGTATCTTTACATGTTTCATTTTAGAGTATGTTGTGCCTGTTGGGTGCTTGAATTCAGGGCCTGGGAGTGGTCTGAATTTTTACTTTTTTAAAATCAAGATTAGTGCTCTACCACATGAGCCACAGCTCTACTCAGAGGCTTTTTTTTTTTTTTTTGACTGGTTACTTGGTGATAACAGGCTCACAGTCTTACTGGTAGGGCTGGCTTCAAACAGCAACCCTCAGCTCTCAGCCTCCTCAGTAGCTGGAGTGTAAGCATGAGCCAATGGTGCCTAGCATATTTTGTTAGTTTTTGAGAAATAGCTCATACAGGTTAATTGAAAAGCAGTAAAAAATTATTTTTTCTTATTCTTTAATGAAACAGCTTACTTAACAAGAAGAAATTCCAGAACAGGTATCTTGTGTGTTATGGAGAGGTGGTCTATGTCCATGCATAACAGTGGCTTGTTTTGCTCGCTTTGCATTCTTGGATACTAGACATTGCTTTCCACCTCAACAGCCATACTTTACGGTATGAAATATATATATATATATATTTATATATATTTATATATATATGTATGTATTACTACATACGTAGGAATCATGAGGATGTGGGCATACATTCTTTTTCTAGCAGAGTTATTTTGTATAATGAAGTATTTTCTCTGCAGAGAAATCAAAGGAAAACGGTAAATGCTAAAATTATTGCAGATGTTCTTTAGTCACCCAAATCTCTTGATGCTGATGCTATTTCCTCTGCATTGTTGCGTGTTCTCCTTGTATTATGTTACAGATAGAAAAGCTTTTTTTTCTGGAAAAAAAAATGCTCCAAAGTGAATTTTCAATCAGTGTGACAACTTAATTGCAGTCCAAATTTTATGGTGAAATAATTTCAACATTTGAAAGTTTTAGATTTTTCCCTGAAATAATTTCTTGTTCCATGTACAGTTTTTCCATTACTAATGAAGTGATCTTGATGAATTTGTGTCAGAAATAAGGAAAGTCGCAATGGGCTAGATCCAAACAGCAGATGAACAGTAAGAACAGGACTCCAGTTCTCTTAGGCTGGCTCATCCAATGTTATCCATAAGGCAGATACAGAAAGTTATGCTGACTCAAGAAAAAGAGCAAAGAATTAAACATTTTCTTATGCTGAAAATTACAATGGGATTTTATTTAGTTTGGTCAAGAACACTGTGAACATTTTTTTTGAGCTTTTCTCTAGTTTCCTTATTTTGTGGTGGTCTTCAGATTACTAGATCTTTACAAATCCACATGAGTAAAGAACATTTACTGTTCTGAATTGAAATAGGTTGTTTGTTTGTTAGCTACAACTTACCTTTAAGGTCGCTAGAGGATTTATTTTGACTTGTATTTTAGACTTCATTTTTAATGAGTAGAAATTATACTGGAAGGCAGGGTCTGGCTGTTTTGCCTTGGCTGGTATTAAGGCAAAGTGCTCAATCAATTCTTCTGTCTCAGAGTCTGGAGTCACTGGGTCTGAAATGTGAGCCCCGGTGCCCCAATACCCAGCTTCATTGCATTTCCTTATTTTCCCAGGTATAGGGATGAGAATTTGATTGTGTTTGTCACTGAGTGACAAAAGAATTGGGAGTGTGTTTCATCTTCCCCCTCTTCTCTCTCCTTCTCTTCACCTCTCCTTTGTCTTCCCATCCCCTTCTCCCTTCCTTCCTTTCCTATTCCTCTCCCCTCCTTCTCTTGTCCCTTCCCCTTTCTCTCCCTCTCTTTCCCCTTGCCCCTCTTCTGTTCCGTTCTCTCCCCCTATCCAGCTTTCTTCTTTTTCTTTTCTTTTTTTTTTTTTGGCCAGTCCTAGGCCATGAACTCAGGGCCTGAGCACTGTCCCTGGCTTCTTCCTGCTCAAGGCTAGCACTCTGCCACTTGAGCCACAGCGCCACTTCTGGCCATTTTCTGTATATGTGGTGCTGAGGAATCGAACCTAGGGCCTCATGTACACGAGGCAAGCACTCTTGCCACTAGGCCATATCCCCAGCCCTCTTATTCTTTTCTTGCAGCACTGGGAATCAAACCCAGGGTCTTGAGCATGCTAGCCCAACCCAAATGGAGTTTTTTCTGATATTATATTTGGAAAAAATGACTGTGTTTTTCAAATATTGTTAATCCCCTAAAATTCTCATCCCCCAAACACAATAATCCCAAACCCTATGGAAGTTCACAGCCAATTAAACTAGTTGTAGTTGAGTATTTGAGTTTGTTCTTCTCCATCATGAGATTTAGGATGACCTCAGATGTGGGCCATGCAGTTAATCTGACAAAGGCACGGGCCATACCAGCCTGGAGAGGACTTCCAGAAGCAGGTTGTCCAGAGTCTGGCTTGACATTATTATAACTAGATTATAACTGTAATTTTGGGTTGGTTTTCATCAGACGATGATATGCAATTCAGCTATACAGAAAGAAATGTGTATCCACAATTTTTGGTCATGTTCTGTGGCTGAGAATAGCCTGTGGTTTTTTTCTCCTCAACAATGAATACTGTTTCAGATGGTAGTTAAGATGATCATATTAATCAGTATGAGGGCATCTATGTAGTTATGAAATCTAGTCCTAGGTCATTAGGACAACATCCTCTGTTCACCATATCTTACAAACTTTAGTACCAAGAACATAAAAGTCTTTGGGATATTTTTAGGATGTTGGAGGTTACACATTAGAAGCCATAAGTTTAATAGGGGCATTGTCTCTTCAGAAGAGTCTGTCTATCACATGTGAAGATTTCTAAACCTCCCATGCCTTTGCCACATCATGGCGATGAATCCTAATGTTGGTATTCTCAAGTTATTTCTAAGTTTTCAACATAGTTCCACTGATAGTAAGAAACATTAGAACTTCCTGTTCTTTAACGTATACACCACAGCAAAGAAACGTAGGCAAAGGTAGGACCCAGGAATCAATGCCTGTAACCCTAGCTTCTCAGGAGGGTGAGATCTGAGGATTGCAGTTTGAAGCTACTTGGGGCAAGAAAGCTTATGAGACTCTTATCTCCAATAAACTACTCAGAAAAATCTGGAAATGGCACTGTGGCTCATGTGGTAGAATGCCAGCCTTGAGCAAAAGTTGCTTGGGACAGTGCCCAGAGTTCAAGTCCCAGGACAAACAAAAACAAAAATCTCATGCAAGTGTAAGAATTTATTGATTTGGTATGAATTTATTGTAATAAACACGTATAAAGACAATATCATTGTTGAAAAAGACTAAAGAGAAATCAGTGTCAATGTGTTTGAAGAAAATGGGGTCATTTGATGTTTAAATCTGCCTTTGGCCTTTTTTATTGCATACAAGTTGTCTAGTCTGACATGTTAGGTTGTGTTGAATGCTCTGCTCCGGTTCTCTAATGGTACCAAATAGGGTAATAGATTAGAACTAGGAGAGATGAGCAGCTACAGCTCATATTTGCCTTGAAATCTTGAGCATTTTCTGATTAAATCCTGGGATGATCAGTGAGTCAACTTTGCTCAGCATACTAAACCATGATTTTCCCCCCATCTTGGTGACATGGTTGACATTGTAAATATCAAGTGTGTTTGAACAAGACCATGATCCATAGACCTGGATCTGAACCTACTTCACATATGCCTTATTACAAGAAGACATTATAAATCGCCTAACTAGAAATTAGAAATCTACCTTTTAGCAAGTCTATTTTGAAGTTGGAAAATACTCGTTTTCCTCTGCAAAAGAATGGTCTCTGTAGCATCCAGTGAAATGGATTATCTAATATCAGAGATACGAACCTCAGACTCACAGAAGCCAGAAGGCATTAGTCGACCTTGTGCTGGGCTTAATGGGATAGCTTTTTAGAAGAATTTGGCCAACAGCACACAAGTCTAGCTGGGCATTATAAATCTAGAATGGCTCAGGATGAATTTAACCTCACTCCCCGACCCATCTTCTTCTCCTGTGTCTCCCAGTGAATGGTGTCATTGTCCAAACCAGACTGAAGTTGCCTCTTTAAATTTTAATTTTGGAAAAAATGGGATTAAGTGGTGAAAGGTGCCAGAGAAAATGATGAATAATGGAAATAGGTAGTAACTACTGGCCTGTGTACATGTTAAATAATTGTTTATGTGAATGTAAGCACTTAGAATTACAAATGAATATCTTTCATAGTTGATTTCATTTCTGTGGCAATCTTAACTCCAGTCCTAAGGCACACAAAAATATGAGTGAGACTGAACTGTTATTGATTACTGATGTGACTCTACTGGTGTCAGTCAACAAGTGGTGAGATTCTTCTTTTGTCAAACTATTGCTGAGACTGAGCCATTGTCAAGTGTTGGTGACACATTACTGGTACCATTCCTGCGGAGTCAGAACCAGAGCAATGTCTTCTGTAATTGAAATGAATCGACTTTGCCTTGGAGCTTTACTATACTAAATCAAACTAGAGATGGATGAACAGGAAATACTCTTCTGTCTCAGTGACAGAAATTGTCTGTCTACAGACATTTCTCTTGGTCACTATGGCAACTACCCCTCCCCACACTTTGCTAGCCATTAAGATGTATCAAGACAGAGATGACCGTTTGCAGCATCAGGTATTTGAAATAAAAAGAGATTTGCTAGAAAGTTGGAAAGTTATTTCTTGGAGGAAAAGTGAGATCCTTAAAAACCTTAATTGACTTTTTTTCTTACTTGAAAAGTAGTTTGTTTCTTTCTTCAGTGACGGTGAAGCTGTGTGCATAGGACAATCCATGCCCTTCATGCGCCTGTGTTTAGGAATCTGCTCCCTGGCAGTGCCCTGGCAGGGCAGAGTTACATAGACAAGCAAAATCTCAGTTCCTGCCACCTGGGGCAGGCAATCATAGTCAGGGAAATGAAACCTAAGGAGCAGATGGATTTCAAAGTGATTTGTAGACTTAAAAGTGATAGGAAAATATAGTAGTTTAAAAGTTTACCAAAGCAATCAGGGCTGGGAATGTGGCTTAGTGGTATAGTGCTTGCCTAGCATGAACGAAGCCCTGGGTTCGATTCTTCAGTACCACATAAACAGAAAAAGCCAGAAGTGATGCTGTGGCTCAACTGTTGGCATGCTAGCCTTCTGCAAAAGAAGCTCAGTGACAGTGCCCAGGTCCCTGAGTTCAAGCCCCAGGACTGGCAAAAAAAATTACAAGCAATAAATTAATAAGCATTACACAAAAAGTAAAAATATTCCAAATTGGTAGGCCATTGCTCTCAGAAAGAGTTCAGCGACAACGCTTCTGAAAGGGTAGTGATTGGATTTAGAATGACTATATTTAGGAATCAGTCATTTAAGTATGACAGGCTCTTCAGAGTAGATAGAATACATGGAGAGCCTTTTAGAGGCAGAACTTGGGCAGTTTGTTGGGATCATGGCAAAGTGGCTAAAAGCATAACGTGGAGGCTAAATGTTACGTGGTACCAATACACTGTTCATGGTCCTATTTGTTGTTGTTGGGGGTTTTTGTATGACATTTAGCTGAAAAGTTAATTATAAAATCATAAAGTTAATACAATTATAACTAAAATTCATTGAGTGCTTATTCAATAGTGCAGTCAGGCACTATTTCAAGAGTTTTGCATGTTTTATTCTCTAATTATAGGGGATAAGCACTATTTTTTCTTAAAAAAAATTTATTTCCATGTTTGCAGCTGATAAACTGAGGTACAGATAGAATAAAGGTCAGAGAGCAAGTAGTTCACAGCCACTGATCAAGTCAAGCAGATAAAGCTCATAGGGTTAGTTAGTGTCATATGGGACAGCGGCTTAAAAGTAAAAAGGTGTCTAGAGAGTGTAAGACTGGAAAAATACTGGATTTTTGACAGGGGTGTGGGGGGAAATCCCTTTTGAACTCTGCACAGAAGAGTCACATGAAACTATTTTGAAGAGAAGAAGCTGGGTGAATCCAGGGCACCAACTAGAAACCATAAGACCAGGCTACAAGTTTCTCAGCTGGGGAGTAAACGTTTGAAGTAGAGTGAGGGCAGAAAGGATGGAAAGGAAGGCCTGGCAAGGGAATTCATTTGAACCCTGCTACTAATTGGTGAGGGAGAAGAAGGCATTAATGATGATTTGTATGCTTTTTTGGGTTAATGGTGATTGCATTAGCAGGTGGAGAGCCTGTTCTTTTATTGATTGAACTTCCTAATGCTGACCATTCTCAAGTACCCTTCCTTTGAAATTATCTTTCCTCCTTTGTGCTGGTGATAACTGTTGTACCTCATCTCTCCTCTCTCCCCACCCTCCTTCAGTGGTTCTTTTCTGAAGTTGGCACTCTTCACTGTCCAATCTGGGACTCATTTCTTTCCCTCTCCACTATGCTACAGAGTAGATATGCTGTCCACTTAGCTTCAGTCTGAAAGCTGCACAATTTCATGGAGGAGACAGCTGGGATCCATTCCCCTCTTCACCATATTAGCTGTGGTGTGGAATAATAGTCTTTGATACTGTTTTGCTCGTGTGTGAATGTGAATGATACCTCCATAATGGAGTTTTTCAATGCACCGAGTCTAGAGAAAAGGCTCCCAACACAGTGGTCCCTTGACAAGTTTTATTTGCTCTTTTTCTTTTCTTCCCTCTTCCTCCTATCCAAATATTTCCTTTCAGTTGAAGTCACTTCCCTGATGGGGATTCCTCCTATGTTAACAGAAATAGTCATGGTTCTCGTTTGCTTGCCAAATGTTAAACTGTGCACAATCACCTTTCATAGACAAATAGCACAGCGATTGTCTTTTGGTTTCAAACATGGAATGAGTTAAAACTCTAAAAATATAAGAGATAGGAACTACAACAGAGTTATAATCATAAACGGGTTGTACGTGAAACTACTTCAGACAGAGGGGCAAAGATTTATCTTCCAGTTGGACTCCAAAATACAGCATAAAACAAGCTGTAGGAACATAATATATGAAAGATAAAAATTTCCAAACCCCTTACATATCTCGAAATTGTATTTGTACAGATGTTATGAATGATACAATAGCTGATCTTTAATGTAGAGTAGGAATTTTATTTGATGAAACAGATGGTATTGAAAAAATTTATCTCAGCAAAGTACTGACTCATACAGAATAATATGAACTTTTTCATTTTGCAATGGGAGGGTAGATGAGCCTAAGTAAACTTGCTAAAAATGTATTAAAAAACCTAAGCTCTTCAAAATAAGCCCAGGGACAGTTCCCAGGCTATGAGCTTGAGCTCCAGGACTGGCATAATAGGAAGAGGAAGAGCAGGAGGATGTGGAGGAGGAAATGCTTAGGGTTAGCAGTATGAAGTGGGACTGTCCTGGGTTTATTTAAACTCCAGCCTTGCCATTTCCTACTTCTGTGACTTAATCCAGTTACTTAACTTCTTTGAGTCCAAGCTTTTTTCTCCATTTGAGAATAATAATATCATCATGTGGCATATGTCCTATTAAGTGGTTACCTTTATATAAAGACATTCATTCAGTGTCTAGCAGAAGATATGTAGTAAGTGCTAGATATTGTTGAAAACTGGGTGTGAAGCAGTTGCAAGCCTTACTAATTAGGTGCTCTAGGGAAGGTTTGTTAATCTTAATTCCTCAGCTTTTTTCTCTCTTTCAGCCAACCTTCTCAAACTTTCTTGTAAGAACTAAAGGAGTTGTGTGTGTGTGTGTGTGTGTGTGTGTGTGTGTGTGTATGTGTGTGTGTGCAGGGTACTTCACACTTTATCTAGCCTAAAAGAAAACTGATATAGAGTCATAAAAGAAGTTGTGTGTAGTTTTATTAACCATAATAGAAAGTTTAGACTTAATTTCAAATATTCTAAGAACACATTGGAAAGTTTTAGCTAGAAAAGTGATGTGCCATGTTTTAGAAAGATCCCCTTGATTACTGTGGTGTTGTAGAATGATTGGGATCAAGGAGTGCAATGGGAGAGCCAGGAAGCAGGTTCAGACATGCTATCAATAACTGTGATGCTCAAAACCATGAAAGAAACAGAGACATACTCACTAGACACTATGTTGAAAATTAACTATATAACTTGTGTGGGGGGAGTGGAAGAAAACACAGGGAGAGAGCTTGCGGAAGGGGTGACATTGTCTAAAAAGAAATGTACTCATTACCTGACATGTTCTTGTAATCTCTCTGTACATCACCTTTTAAATAATAAAAGAATACAAAATTACAAAAATAAAAAATACAGGATAAATATCACCTTTTGCCATCCATAACTATTTTCCATATATTTAAATAAAATTTCTAAAGAAAAAAAAAAACAAAAATCCTAAGCTCTTGTTCAAATATAAACATTACCTGTAAAAGGCTTTTCCCTGATTGAACTCATTTTCTTAGAGCCCATTCAGTATCTCATAGGTAGTATTCCCTCCATTTTTAATCAACATATTTATAAAAATCTACAGGTAAAATGATACATACTTATCAAGTACAACATATTTTACACATAGAGTGGTTAAATCTAGCTAACATATATATCGCAGATTATTATCATTTTTGTGGTGAGAACACTCAACATCTACCCTGTACTCTCAGAAGGTAGATTAAGAGTTTATGCGTAAGACCCAAATTTACAGGAGGCCTAGAGATTTAATTGCCAAGACTTCAGCAATGGTATTGGCAAATATCAAACTTAGGTCTTTGTAATTCTTACACGTTTTGCCATGTTGCCACAAAAGCCTCATGAGCATTAAGAGGATTTCAATTGAACACTAGTCTGAAAAAATGAGGTTTTGGTGAAATTGGAAAAATAATAATAGGATGTGAGATTACAACTCTGTTAATCTTTATTCTTGATGATTCTTTCTACTCCTATTCCTCTGAAAATCTAAAACGATAGAATCTCAAAATAGATTTCAAAAATTCAATACCTCTCAAATATTCAGATGAGAATATACATGCTTCCCAGTAGTAAAGAGAGGAACAAGTAAGTTATAAGAAATAGCCCAAATGCCTTTGGTCTGAAGTCCTGTCGCACTCTTATTCTTCTCATTCCATACCTGTGGCTTTAGAGTAAGTTTCCTGTGATCAGCTGACAGAAGAAGAAACTGGGGCCTGCTTTACAGAACCTTCTGTGTGATATTCAGGCACCATGTAAGAGTAGATAGTTGTAGCACTTTGACTCTGTACTAGGATGACCTTGAAAGGACGCTGGTAAAGGGAAATTCTCTAGGTGGGCAGAACATTGAGCAGTGTCTCTGTTGGTTGGCTTACAGGGAGAAGGGGCCAGTTGAGTGACTTTATGGATGTATGAGCTCTTGTGTGAATTGTTTGGCTAGCTGGTTAGGGACTTAGAAGAGGCATGACTGGAAAATTGGTCACAAGGAAATTGGGGATGAGGTAGGTGGTAGAACTTGCTGAGTGGGCACAATACCAAAAGATAACCTGAGTGGAGGATGATGTTTGTAATTAAGTGAAAAGATTGCTCCTTTTTGTGGCTAGAAATCATCCTTTTTCCCATGCCACCCCTGTTCTTACACAATGGAGCCATGTGCAAAATGGCCATGAACCACTGGGTGGGGAATATGCTTGGCTTCGAAAGCATGACTGACTCGCCATGCTGACCCAGCTATGGCCATTGCTGATTGCCCAGTCAGCTGACCAAAGAGATGAGTAGTGGTGGCTGATAGGGTACTGTTTTCCAGAGTGATTGAAGCTAATGATGGTGGATATATTTCTTCGGATCACTTTTGTCATAGAGCAGTATTTGTTCTTACTGGAATTCTCATTTCCTATATATACACCTTCCTTGCATGCAATGATTGTGATAAATTACCATCCATGGACTTATAGAATGTTTGATCTGCCATCATGGTATTCAAATAGCATTGCTTGTGGTCAAGGGACTCACCTTCCAGCAAAGGATAGACATAATGCTCATGGTGGTAGAATTCACTGGTTTGCTATGACATCCTGCAGCTGCTGGCAGGACAGTGTGGTGGAAGACTTTGTCATGATGCCATAACTCCCATCAAGCCTACCAAGCTTCCCCAGGAGACTGTGATACTGTGAATTGAATAAGTGGGATTTTTCTCTGAAATTAGAATCAATGGATTGAAGAATCATATGGTGAACATGGTAGTGACACCACGATTACTCTTAGTGACCCATTAACAAAATTTTTGTTTCCTGTTCCTATGATCTTACTTTGTGCTGACCTAGAGGCCTTTGTCCTAAAGGAAGGAATGTTTCAATCGGGAGACACAATGGTTCCATTGAACTGGAAGTGAATTCTGCTCCCTGGACGCTGTGGCTTTCTCATGCCTCTGAATGGACAAGCAAAGAAGGAAGCTACTGTGCTGGCTGGGGTGATGGATCTGTGTGCAATCAGGGGGTATCGGAAAACTACTTCCTAGTGTCTGGGTCCTATAAGATCCCCGAAGGTGCCTTTTGGTATTAACGTGTTCTGTGATTAGGGTCGATGGAAAACTATTTTTTTTTTTTTGCCCGTCCTAGGGCTTGGACTCAGGGCCTGAGCACTGTCCCTGGCTTCTTTTTGCTCAAGGCTAGCACTCTGCCACTTGAGCCACAGAGACACTTCTGGCTTTTTCTATATATGTGGTGCTGAGGAATCGAACCCAGGGTTTCATGCATGCTAGGCAAGCACTCTACCACTAAGTCACATTCCCACCCCGATGGAAAACTATTACAGTTACCATATCTAATGGACTATCAGTTGTACAGACCCTTTAAGAATGAAGGTTTGTATTACCTGGCCCAGTATAAAACCATAAGTAGCTTGGTGAGACAAAGGGAAAACAGAATAAGTAGAGAGAGAAAGTAATTATAAGTAACCACAGGTGACCACATGGGCAACTGTAAAATAATTGTCAGGACTATGTCTTCTTTATTTACTTATGATTGTATTTGTGCATTTAGTAGTTTTCTGTGCACATATGTAAATATACTAAGCCCAGTGTTCTCCTTAAGTTGCTTGTTATGTAACCTAAGAGGTATCGTAGTGTTAAGTGTTGTTAATTTGACATCACTTGCTTTTTTTTTTTTTAATTCGGTTGGTCATGGGGCTTGAACTCAGCCTGAGAGCCTGCCCCTGAGCTTTTCTCCTTAAGACTAGCACTCTACCACTTTGAGCTCCACTTGTGGATTTCCAGTGATTAATTGGAGATGAGCATCTCAATGGATTTTTCTTCCTGGGCTGACTTTAAACTTTGATCTTCAGATCTCAGCCTCCTGAATAGTTAGGATTACAAGTGGGAGCCACCAGTGCCTTGCCTGGTACATCCTATTATTGCACTTAAATGATTGGATCTTGTGAAGTATAAACATTGCCCATGTACTGGTGTGTTCCTTCTGGAGAAAGGCTAGTTTGTCTGGTTATATATGTATGAATTATGATACAAGGATGCTTGTTACTGTCAGTATTGAGAGATTGGGTATAATGTAAGATGATGTATATTGATAAATATGAGCAGATTTGTGGTAGTTAATTGGTTTATGTGTCAATTTAAGTTGGCCACAGGTACTGAGATACTTAATTCAACCTTATTCTGACTGTGTCATACTGATGGCATCTCATTAAAAACCTTTTGAGAGATATCTAATTTTATTTATTTTTTTCAATTTTTATTATCAAACTGATGTACAGAGAGGTTACAGTTTCATACATTAGGCATTGGAGACATTTGTTGTACTGTTTGTTACCTCGTCCCTCATTCCCCCCTCCCTCCTCCCCCTTTCCCTTTCGCCCCCTGAGGTGTTCAGTTCACTTACACCAAACATTTTGGCAAGTATTACTTTTGTATTTGTTTGTCTTTTTTTACCCTGTGTCTTTCAATTTTGGTATTCCCTTTCAATTTCCTAGTTCCAATACCAGTATACACGGTTTCCAATATACTCAGATAAGATTACAGAGATAGTGTAGGTACAATCACAGGAAGGTGATACAAGAACATCATCAATAATAGAATCTACAGATACATATGGGATATTGAAAGTAGTTACAACTGTGATATAACAATTGTTTCCATAACATGGAGTTCATTTCACTTAGCATCATCTATGTGTTCATAAGGGTATAGCTATTGAGCCTTGTGATGCTCTGCTATGACAGGACTAAACCTGTACTAATTATTCCCAATAAGGGAGACCATAGAGTCCATGTTTCTTTGGGTCTGGCTCACTTCACTTAGTATAATTTTTTCCAAGACCTTCCATTTCCTTACAAATGGGACAATGGCATTCTTTCAGATAGAAATATAAAATTCCATTGTATATATGTACCATATTTTCCTGATTCATTCGTCTACTGAGGGGCATCTGGCTTGGCTCCAGATTGATGCTATGACAAATTGTGCTGCGATGAACATTATTGTGCTGGTGGCATTACTGTGATTTTGTTTGTGGTCTTTTGGATAGATACCCAAAAGTGGGGCTGCTGGGTCATAGGGGAGTTCTACATTTAGCCTTCTGAGGAATTTCCATACTGCTTGCCAGAGTGTCTGAACCAGTTTACATTCCCACCAACAATGGATTAGGGTTCCCTTTTGGCCACATCCCCTCCAGCAATTGTTATTGTTAGTTTTCTTTATATAGGACATTCTTACTGGGTGAGATGGAATCTCAGTGTTGTTTTGATATGCATTCCTTTCATGGCCAGTGATGTAGGGCATTTTTTCATATGTCTCTTGGCCATTCTCATTTCCTCATCAGAGAAGTCTCTTTGTAAGTCTTTAGCCCACTTGATGAGGGGGCTATTGGTTCTTTGCGGTTTTGTTTTGAAAGAAGGTAATTTTTTAGTTCTGCATATATTTTAGATATGAGGCCTTTGTCTGTTGAATGTCCAGTAAAGATCTTCTCCCAGTCTGTGGGCTTTCTGTTTATCTTGCGAGCTATGTCACTTGCCGTGCAGAAGCTCTGCAGTTTGATGCAGTCCCATTTGTCCAACCTTTCTTTGATTTGTAGCGTTTCTGGGTCTTTGTTAAGGAAGTTCCGTCCTGTGCCAAGGAGCCCAAGTATTTCTCCTACTCCTTCCTTTAGTGTTTTCAGGGTGTCTGTTATGATTTCGAAGTCTTTAATCCATTTGGAATTGATTTGGGTGCCAGGTGACATATAAGGATCTAGTTTCAGTTTGTTGCATGTGTTGAGCCAGTTTTGCCAGCACCACTTGTTAAAGAGGATATCTTTCTTCCATACTATTGTTTTAGCTCCTTTATCAAAGATTAAGTAGGCATAGTTCTGTGGGTTCATTTCTGGGTCTTCAATTCTGTTCCATTGGTCTTCAGGCCTGTTCTGGTGCCCATACCAAGCTGTTTTTATTACTATAGCTTTAAAATACAGCTTGAAGTTGGGTATTGTTATTCCTCCAGCACTCTTCTTTCTGCCTAGGATTGTTTTTTCTCTTCTAGGTCTTTTATTGTTCCATTTGAATTTCTGGATTGCTTCCTCTATTTCATTAAAAAATGGTGGTGGGATATTAATGGGTATTGCATTGAATTTGTAGATAGCCTTTGGCAATATTGCCATTTTGATTATATTAATCCTCCCAATCCAGGAGCATGGGAGGTTTTTCCATTTCCTTACTTCTGACTTAATTTCAATTTTCAAGCTTTTAAAGTTCTCATATCTAGTTTAAAGGCAAGAGAACCAGTAACCGGGTACTAGACACCTAGGTGCCCATATTCTTAGCTGCTCTGGAGGCTAAGATCTGAGTATTGTGGATCAAAGTCAGTGTGGGCAGGAAAGTCTGTGAGACCCTTATCTGCAATTAACCACTAAGAAGCCAGAAGCTTAGCTCTGGCTCAAATGGTAGAATAGTAGCCTTGAGCATAAAAGCTCAGGGGCAGCACCCAGAATCCTGGGTTCAAGTCCCAAAACTGGCACCAAAAAAAAAAAATTACAAAGCCAACTACTTACTGACAACAAAGAGCTCATTCATCTAAGCATGGACCTAGAATTCTAAACACTAACCCATTACTCTTCTTACTAGATACTCATCTCCTGAAATCAAAAAGGCTTAGGGTCCTTTTTCCTATTTATTTAGCCCATGTAGCCTCAGTATTTTCTCAAAAAGAATCAAGATTTTCTTTTGGTAAATTAGACCATTTGAACCAAATGATGGTAAATTAGAAAGGTATGTGAATTTTAGCTATTCCAAACTATCAAAAACACACAGTAACCCAGTTTCCTTGCTCACAAATAACTTTGTTGATAGATGAGAATCGGATACTCATTGGAGCCATTTTAATGAACCCGTAAGATTTAAGAATAATTCATATACTAAAGTATTTCAAAACAGTTCACTTGAAACACTTAAGTTATAAATTTTGTAATTTAATGTATTTGTTTCTTTTTAGAAAACTCTATTAGATAGAAAGATGAAAGGTGAAGTTGAATCTCATCTTGGTCAAATTGTACCACATAAAGTGTTAACATTGGAATTAGGATAATTTGCTATGTTGCACTTATTTACAGTTTTATTTTCCCTATTTTTAGATGTTAAGATTGACTTTTAATTGCAGAGAATAAGATTATTGCCTTTATATAATCAAACTTCTAATATGTATCGAGCCTTTGGTGGACAAAGTCTAGCTCATGAACGCACTCATTATCAAAGGAGATGCATTATGCTTTAGGATGTGGGAAGATAATGGGGTATTATCACGACATGAATCTTGGATTTCAGTTATATATATGCATATATACGTATGTATATATACATATATATACGCATATGTATACACACATATATATAGACACATATGTATATGTGCATATATAGAGAGAAAGTTTATTAGGAGAGAGCACATGTAAAGAATTACAATGTATGAGGATCATTGTGTTTCATAAAAGAAGTCCATGAACAGCATTCTATGAGACTTGGGAGAAAAGAGTTGTTACTGTTGCCTGAGAAAGGTTCATGGATATCTGTCTGGAGGTGCTGGCATTTGATCTCTGATCTTAAAGCCAAACTAGATTTGAACAAGAGAGTCTTTGAGGGTTTCAGTCATGCCTATGAATTAAAGTGGGTAAATGATCTAGTCTTTACACAATGTCTCGCACCAAGTAGAGTGTCAATAAATGCATGAGGGGGGCTGGGGCTATAGCCTAGTGGCATGAGTGCCTGCCTCGGATACACAAGGCCCTAGGTTCGATTCCCCAGCACCACATATGCAGAAAACGGCCAGAAGCGGTGCTGTGGCTCAAGTGGCAGAGTGCTAGCCTTGAGGGGGAAGAAGCCAGGGACAGTGCTCAGGCCCTGAGTCCAAGGCCCAGGACTGGCCAAAAAAAAATAAAAAAATAAAAATAAATGTATGAGGATTAAGTGCATAATCTGCAAGTTGACTGTTACTGCCTGCTTGTCTGCCTTGTGAATGATGTCAGAGAAGTCACTGGAGAACATTTTCCCAAGAGCTAACTTGCACAATGTTTCTTCACTTACCAAGGGCTTTAACTGCTTTGCTTCCCCGTATTCCAATTCTCATAAACATTGGCCACCATGCTTTGTCTCTAAAACATGGTGCAGCTGCTGGGTGGTCCTTCTACCGACCCCTAACAGAGTCAGCTGTTCACCAGAGAGTAGGATTGATGTCTGACCAACAGATGATCCCGTGCAGGGAATGAGAGGAGAGGAGGGGCTGCTGGGAGGCAATTCGTGCAGTGGCTTGGCTTGATTGTATTAAACGGGTAGAGATGGATGGAAGCTTAGTTTCAAGCCAGTTCTGAAGATAGGTAATTTGTGTCAAATAATTCTGAAGTGCTGTATCCATGGAGGGAAGTGGAGTGGAGAGCCGAGTCAAGTGCCATTATAGATTACATGCTTACAGCCTGGGTAGCAATGAGATTTTAACCTTCACGTAGGACCCAGATATTCATGACCCATGTCATCAATAGACCAAGGTTGGTATAGGTTAAAAAACTTCAAACTACCTTAGCCAAGGACTAGACCAGTCATCGTTTTAACAATTCTGTAGGATGTGTGAAAGGGGAAGATGATTTTGACAGGAAAACCATAAGTGCTTTCTCAGGTGTTTCCTCTCTCTCTAGCATTTGTCTCTCTGAGTGTTCTTCCTTGCTCAAACTTACATTCTCTTTTATGACATTTTTCTTGATTGTCTTCTTTTTCGCTGGTCTCTTCCCCTCAGAATCCTTTCTTCCTTGGGCTGGCAAGAACAGCCCCCATGAATTTTGCTGGATCTCTCTCTCTCTCTCTTTCTCTCTCTTTTTTTTAATGTCTTGATATTGACGTTGTCCTCTGTTTGGAAGAAACTTCTGTGTTGACTTTCACCTCTGGGGTTTTGAGTTGTAGTTACAGGGTGGTCATCCCAAATAAAATGTGTTAGTGTCACCTTCTACATCGTACCTCCAAGACTGAATCTATTGGCTCATTCTATTCCTCCTGATAGCCGCCTACTGTTTTATTTTCTGTCTTGCTGTCATCCAGTTCATGCTTTTCTATAAGTCTTACATTTGTTACTTATATTTTTTTACTATCCTTGTGACGTAATTCCTTTCTTTTTTTTCTTTTTTTCAAATTTTTATTATTAAACTGATGTACAGAGGTTACAGTTTCATACATTAGGCATTGGATACATTTGTTGTACTGTTTGTTACCTTGTTCCTCAAACCCCACTCCACTCTCCCCCTTACCCTTTCCCCCCCTGAGTTGTTCAGTTCACTTACACCAAACATTTTTGCACGTATTGCTTTTGTATTTGTTTGTCTTTTTTTACCCTGTGTCTCTCAATTTTGGTATTCCCTTTCAATTTCCTAGTTCCAATACCAGTATACACGGTTTCCAATATACTCAGATAAATTACAGAGATAGTGTAGGTACAACCACAGGAAGGTGATACAAGAACATCATCAATAGTAGAAGCTACAGATACACATGGGACACTGAAAGTAGTTACAACTGTGATATAACAATTGTATCCATAACATGGAGTTCATTTCACTTAGCATCATCTTATGTGTTCATAAGGGTATAGCAATTGGGCCTTGTGATGCTCTGCTATAACTTGCCTAAACCTGTACTAATTATTCCCAATAAGGGAGACCATAGTGTCCATGTTTCTTTGGGTCTGTCTCACTTCATTTAGTATAATTTTTTCCAAGTCCTTCCATTTCCTTACAAATGGCATTTGTTACTTCTAAAGGCCTTGTAGTTATTCCCAATCAGCATTGTATATAGCTTTATTTAGGCTCAAATGACAACTTTTAGGCTATTATGTCTAGTAATCTCTGAGCTGGTGTGTGTGTGTGTGTGTGTGTGAGTGTGTGTGTGTGTGTGTGCTCTTGAGGTTTGAACTAGGGCCTGGGCACTATAGCTGAGCATTTTTGTTCAAGTCCAGCGCTGTGCCATTGGAGCCCCAGCTCCCCTTTTGCTTTCTGATGATTAATTAGACGTGAGTCTCATGGGCTTTTCTGCCCAGGCTGGCTTCAAATTGTGATCTGCATATCTCAGCATTCTGAGTAGGTTCATTACAGGTATGGGCCATAGGCACTCTACTTTTTGTTTTCAACAGACAAGAGCTGATTATTGAGGAACAGTGAGGAGAACTCTTACTTTTGAGCTGGTTTTGATTGCATTTTTTTTCTTCTTAAAAACCTGAATTGACTGCTTTTCCTTTAGTCCTTCCTGGTCTGATACTAAAAGCCTTTCACAATGGAGCTCCTTTCCATATTCCCAGATTTCCCTCTTTTCTTTTCTCTTTTTTCCCCTCTGTGATTTGTTCCCGCTAGTATGGAACACGCAAACAGCCTTCTAACTTCAGGCCTCTTGGGGGCCAGTTCAGATACTGGTCTTCCTGTCCAAAACTAATTTCTTCTTCCCCTGAACCTTTAGGTTACTTTCTAATGATAGCCCTTATTTCCCTTATTCTGCCCTTATTTCCAGGGCTG
>NW_025959207.1:0-24692 GCF_023159225.1 Perognathus longimembris pacificus | reverse complement strand
TTGTCATCAAGAGTGTCAACTTCAATGGATGGGCATGTGTCCACAGGAACTGAGTTGAGGTCACACTTGTCTCACTCTGTCCTGCAAACAGATGTCTGGGTGACAAGTCTTAGTCACACATGGCGAACAGAGGTTCCAGCCAAATCAGGTGGGAAGTGCCATATCTTCTTTCTAAGCCCTTTTGGCCAGCCAGCTCATTCCCTAAGATAATCCTGCATCAGCTGGTTTTCTCCAGAATCTTTTAACACAAAGCCTGCGTTTGGGTGATGTCTTGTTATTGGACAAGCAGAACTGAGTTTATTTCTGTAACTCACCAAAAAACCCCATCTGGTTCTGTGTGTTTGAATGTGCCCCTTCAGAGTTCCCTCCCAAGGAGCCAGGTAAAAACTGATGTAATGCAGAGTTCTAGTGGTGGCAAGAAGGAAAGCAGGTGATAGAGCAACCAATAAACAACAACCCAAGAGAATTGCTGTTTATTATTCATTTATCACATTAAGATGGAAAAACAGGGCTGGGAATATGGCCTAGTGGCAAGAAGCTCTCTGTTCGATTCCCCAGCACCACATATATGGAAAACGGCCAGAAGGGGCGCTGTGGCTCAGGTGGCAGAGTTCTAGCATTGAGCGGGAAGAAGCCAGGGACAGTGCTCAGGCCCTGAGTCCAAGGCCCAGGACTGACCCCAAAAAAAGCAAGATGGAAAAACAAAGTCTGTAATAATCATCCCAGGGAATATACAGCAAACTCTTAAGGATAATAGCTTTCTCCCAGATGACAAGAGTTCAATCACTGGCCTACATGAAGCATCATAAAAAACAATAGTATCTCCTCTGGAAATAGAACTCAGTGTGGTCACTTTTCAACATATTACCAAGTTTGTTATGAATCTTCCAAATTAAATTTAAGCTCCCCACATACACACAGCCCGTGTACTGGATTTTTTTGTATATTCAAAAGATGCTCTTTCCTGCCAGGTGTGATTTGTGAAGTCCTATACCTACCCTACCCACTGTCGGGGAAATTAACATCATCTCTATGGGGCAGGGGCAGCTGTGATTTCATTCCTGTCCTGGAAAAGTTCTTCCCTTGAATATCTTACTTCTGAGGTCTTTCTCAACTACTCAGGATGAAACACACAATGTCAAACACCCACGCTTTGTCTTCTCATCAAAAGCCTTCACTGAAAAAATAATATATCTCAAAGATGGTCAAATACAAATACTAAATACAAATACTAAAAGCTTTTATGCTGTATAACCTGAAAATTGAAAAGTCTAAACTGTGCCTGAACTAGTTATCATGAGACAAAAACCAACTGCAAACTATAAGAAATTACAGGCAGTAGTCCTTTTTATCCCCAGTCCTGGGGCTTGGACTCAGGGTCTTGGGTGCTATCCCTGAGCCTCTCTGTGCTCAAGGCTAGCGTTCTACCACTTGAGCCACAGTGCCTTTTCCAGCTTTTTCTTAGTTTGTTGGAGATAAGAGTCTCATAGACTTTGCTGACTAGGCTGGCTTTGAACTGCAATTCTCAGATCTCCACCTACTGAGTAGCCAGGATTACAGGCGTGAGCCAGCAGTGAACAGCAGCCGCAAAGTTTTTCACAGTCACCTGCAGCTTAATCATAACTGGGGCGTGTTCTAAGGGCTGTGCTGTTGCCATCCCACTGCTGAGCAAACATCACACAGCTCACTCACACAAACTAAGCTGGCTATGACATCACTAGGTTACACAATCTTAGGGGTCCACTGTTATATTTGTGACCTGTCTTGGGTTGAAGTGTCATTATGAAGCACATGACTACATTGAAATGAGCTCTTCCATATGAGAGAAAAAGACTCATTTTCCATGCATAAGGATGAAAGAAACTAGAATGTTCATAAATACATTCACCATGTTTATCTAAAGAACTTCTTGAGATTCATGGGAGTTTTGATGCCTTATATAACATTGGATCCACTAAATGCCTTCCCCTGGCCATATTCCAAGAGCTTTTAAATTTTTAGGTCTACAGACAACAACCAAGGCTCAGAAGTCTCTGAATGAATATTTAATGATTCCGGGGTGGGGGGTGGGGGTGCTCATTCACTACCCTTTCGTCTCTATCCTTCTAATACACACTGTCACTATGGTTTCTTATAACTACACAGAAAAATGGACAACATGGAAGAATATTTCTGGCAAGGTACTGAGAACAAAATAAAGAACTAATTTCCTTTAGTCTTCATTTTTACCTACAGGTCAGATCACTTGCGAATATAATAACCACAAAAAACTCTGCACTAATATAACATTAGACACCAGGGCTTCACAGCTATTCAGACCAGGTTCACCACGAACACTGAAGTTATTTAATAAAATTGAAGATGACTTTTCAATCCGGGATACTAAGCAATTTGTATATCCCCTTGCCAATATTTTTCATGGTGATTAGCTCTTTTTTTTCCCCTCACAGACACTGGTATGCTGCTTAAAATAATATTTGTGGCTTTACTCACCATCTGTCAAAGGGAGACATGTTGATTTTCTTAAAGCAAGTTGGGTCTGCATTCTTTCTCTGTTACTGTTACAGGTAGACCTGACAGGCATATGATCGTTTGTTTGCAAATGCTCTCCCCTAGATGGAACCTAGTTAAGTTTCATTTCTTACCTGCTGGACAGTTGCACTCAGAAGGTGTTTCTCTTGTGATTCTCAGTTTAGCCATGTGTTCGTAGGATTCCTGTAGGAAAAGAAGATATATTAAGAGCTAGCAGTAGTATCCCAGTTCTGTGAGTTCTTCAGGGACTCTTCCTCTGTGGCTGTTAATAATGTTTGATAGCCTGCACAAACAGCATTTATGTAAGTGCATGGATCTTAGCCAATGCTAACAGTACTCAAGACATAATTTTGTTTTTAATTTAAAAATCAATTTAACATTGACATAGATTGAAAGATTTGGGTAATACCTTTCTTCATTATTCAACTATCACCACCCTGTTAGGTTTTTAAAGTAGGTAGCCGGTAAAGGAGAACGCCACGCGGTATTCAGGCAGGAGAGGAAAGTTTATTACCAAACTGCTGGCCTGTGGCCAAGATGATCCATGGCCAGAGAGAAGGGAGAGTGGGGGGGGGGGAGAGAGAGAGAGCGCGACCCCCACCCAGCCCTGCTTTATCTAGGGCAGGGGCAAGGGGTGTGGCCAGCTGGATTATGAGGTGACCTCAGGGAAAGGTTACTGCCTCCAGGTCTGCAGGTTACCCAGGTAACTGGGTGGAGACTTAATTAGGTGGGGACATCTGCATATAGCCCTCAGGGAGAGGACCTAACACACCCTCTCCCTGCACAGCCAAGGCAAAACTCCGGCACTAACAATGCAGCTCATGGCAATGTGTGTCCTATCAATAACAGCCAATGTTGTAGACATACTTTATCACATTCGGGCTGCAACTACTGCATCTCTCCACTGGCAGAAAAACTACCCTCTCCCTACTGGAGTCTAAGTCATCTTTAAAGGAATCCCTTTCAATTCTCCATTCATCAATATCTGAACACAACCTCTGTTAACTCTCCCCCTCCAAAAAAACAAAGGAAAACTTTTTTTTCCCAATTTTTAAAACCTTTAATATGAAAAGAATTCCGAGTTAAATGAATTTTAAATCTATGGGCTTATTTCACTTTTAAGAGTGCTTACCATTCTCTATTGATAAGGCCTAACCTTATCAAATGAAAAACAGATGTGAGCATTACAATGAATATTCTCCATACAACTGAGAATGCTGACAGCCCAGACTCCACAAAACTAAACAGCCGGGCAAAGCCCCTACTGCCATTGCAACATGCAATCCTTAAGGAAGACAGAGGGAAGATCCTCCACACAGACTTGGAGAGAAACCAAGGAAGGGACTTGAATAAATAGATACCACAGAGGCTCACACATCCCAAATCAACTGTATAACCAGTAAGGGTGGATCCTGTAGACTGACTGAACCTGTGCAAAATTCTATCCACATGCAACTCCCCCTCGAGCAAGGCCCAGCCTCACACACCTGACTATGGTCTTCAGCTGATCTGCCTTCTCCGGCAGCAGGGGAACGGAGGGTGCCCTTTTAGCAGATTCCAGGGTGAGGATCCTCGCCTGAAGGTCGTTGGTTTTCACCCCAAGTTACAGACACGAAATCATGGCCACCCCGGAGAGGAGGGTGGCCAGGGTGGTGCACGGGGGCATGGCACAGGTGCAATGCTGCCTGGAAGGGCTGGGTTCTTCAGATCCAGCCTTTCACCCTGCTCCCTTCCCCACAGGCTTCTTCACCAGCATGGTAAGGGGGGGGTCCTCTGGCCACCTTCTACCTCCTGCCAAGACAACTGGCCAGAGGAGTAGCGACAAGTCCTCCAAAGTTCAGTCCTGGCGGCTGCACAAGTAGTTGGCAGAGTAGGTGCCAGGCAGGCGCGGTGAGGGACCTGTATGGGGCTCAGCACGGGGACCCGCAGGCAAGGACCATCCTCAGCCTGTGGCTCTTCTCCCAGCTGGGAGCAAAACAAACAAAAATAAATAATGCTCTCCTCTGCACTCCTCTGAGCTCCTCTGCTCTCCTCTGCTCTCCTCCTCCTCTGCTCTCCGCCTCCTTTGCTCTCTTCCTCCTCTGCTCTCCTCCTCCTCTGCTCTCTTCCTCCTCAATTGGATGATAAACTTGGCTTCAGGTGTGTTAGGGAGATAGAAGCGTAAAGGTAGAAGAGGGAAATGGGTTTCAAATGTACCCTAAGTGCATCAAGTACTGAAAATGAATACTTCATTTATGGCTCTGCAACAATCTAACATGTCCTCGGACCCTTTTGGTGCCAATAAGATAGAGGAGAGTTGTGTGACAGATCTCTGGTCTTGCAGGCTTTAGGTTGTAACAGAAAGGAGAACTAGATGGTTCTGAATGTTTATTCAAGGTCCATCCACCCACTTCCTCACTTTCAGCCCTCCCATTATGTTCTTAAGCTTCAAGGAAATAAGTGTTTCTGTTCTCTCACCCGATCCACTCCATTTCCCCCATGTATGGTCCAGTGCCAGGTGCTAGCAAGATCAACAGGGAGCAAGGTGTGGGTACTGTTCATTGGGAGCTGCAGGCTTGCTGTGTTGGCTGGTCCCTCTGGAAGGAATGCTGGTGGCTCCCCTACCCTCTCCTCCTCGTGGGAGAGACCCCCATGACCTGTGTTTGCATTTGCCTCTGTGCTTATATAGCCTCTGTATTTACACCTGACCATGCTAGGGCAAATAGGCTTCCCCTAGTTCTTAAGCAATGAGCCAGAGCTGTCCAGTCAACGGTGGTTTGGCAGCATTATGCTGCCTTTAGCCATTTGGGAACCCTATGAAATTGGTCATGGCCCCTTCCAGGATGTGCAGCCTACCAGAGTGCACAGGCATGAGGCAGAAATAGCAGGGCCTCCTCTTGAGCACAGACCCCTCTCCTCCCGCCTTGTTCCTTTGCTGGGGCTGGCAAGCCTCATAGGCAGGGTGGCCCGACGAGCTAGGATGGCCAGCCATTGACAGGTAAGATCCTTCAGGGGGGACGACCTAAGACAGGCGCTTTCTCGAGTAGGACATCCACCAGCTTATTAAACAGAAAAGGAGGAGATGTGGGGCGCACCGCCTGGCCCCGACTGTGCACGCCCTGGAGTTGTGTGACTGTTGCACCGCCTCCGGGGAGAGGGATCCTGGCTAACCCCACCTGCCTTCGGGGTCCGGAACTGGAAGGCAGCTCTAGGCAGTAACCTGGGGTGGTCCTGCTGGTAGTGACATAGACTCAGGCCACCCCTTAGGGAGGTCCCATGGCCTTCCACCCTTGACGGACAGCTCCAACCGCCAATCGTAGCCCCTGACTAGGTATGTTACACCCCTCCTCTTCCTGCTGCCATTGCCCATACTTAAGATGGGGTTCGCGCCAATAAACAGAGAGCGGTCTTGAACTCTGCCCAAGTCGACTGACCATCTAACTGTGGCATAAAGGTTGGGTTGGGCTGCGTGCGGGCGACTTGCTGCTTATTACCTATTCTGGGTTCACCCTCGGCGGGGAGGGGCGCGCCTCCTTGCCTCTCCTGCTGGTCAGGAGAGCGCCCGGGGTGCAGGGCCCCCTGCATCTGTCCATCCATCTGTCTGTCTATGTGTCTGTCTCCCTGTCCATCTGTCTGTCCATCTCTTGTGCGTCTGTCTGTCTCCCTGTCTGTCTCTATGTTGTCCTGTCTGTCCGTCTGTCTGTGTGTCTGCGCCTCTCTCCGTCTGTGTGTCCGCCCGTCCCTCCTTTTCCGTCTCCCAATCCACATGTCCGTCCCTCTGTCCGCCCCTCCATTCCTCCGACTGGACTGTGTCTCTCTGTCTGGGAGACGCACCCAGCACCACCCAAGGAGGATTCAGCACCCAGCACCACCACCCAAGGAGGACTCAGCACTCAATACCACCACCCAGGAGGCCTCAGCACACAATACCACCACCCAGGAGGACTCAGCACCCAGCACCACCACCCAAGGAGGACTCAGGTCTGTCTGTCTGTCTGTCTGTGCATGGCACCCGCACCCCCGAGGCCCAAGGCCTGTCCTCACCGGGGTGCCGCCTTGGCTTCCCCATCCCCGAGAAAGGAGAATGAGATGCTCAGGAGCCAGGAAACCCCCAGGAGAAGCGAGAAAGGGGAAGCGGCATCCACTCCCCGTCCGGAGCCCAGAAACGTCAGGGCCCAGCCGCCCCAAGCTCCCCAGGACAACCACCCGGGGGTCCACACCTGACAGCCCAAACCCCCGGAACCAAGACGGGCACCCTGGCTGCCCCATACCCGACCCGATGTGCCAATGGCCTGCAGTGAGTGTGAAAGCCCCAGGGGCCACCAGGGAGGAGAGGGAGGGGGAAGGAGAGAGGGATGAGATCAAGCACCCATCCCCCACCCACCCACGCAACACCCACCCACCCACCCACCCAATTATCCACCCACCCACCCATCCATCCACCCACCCATCCACCCACCCACCCATCCATCCACCCACCCACCCAACCATCCACCCACCCATCTACCCACCCATCATTCATCCACCCACCCATCCACCCATCCACCCACCCATAGATCCACCCACCCATCCACCCCCCCACCGATCAATCCACCCACTCTTCCACCCATCCACCCACCCATCCCCATTGCTCTCTCCACAGTGCTCTCCAGGTCCAGGCCTCCTGCCCTGATCCTCTCCTGGTCTGCAGCCTCCATCTTCCTCCCCCTCCTCCTCCTCCTCCTCCTCCTCCTCCTCCTCCTCCTCGTCCTCATGGTTGAAGCTCATCCCGGTAACTCACCTCCTTTCTGGTTCCTCCATCAGCCCAAGGGAGGATTCGAACACAGTACCCTTGTATGGATGATCCTGACTTCTCACCTTTGTTCCTCGTGACCCCCCCAACCCAACCAGAGACTCCCACACCATCTTCTGGAAGCTTCCCCGCGCCCTCCTGACCCCTGAGACCCCCCCCAACCTTGGGCCCTGCGACCCCTGACCCTGTACCTGACCTGGGCCTGACCTTCGACTCCAGGAGCCACAGGCTAAGCTTGCACTGTGTGGCCACCACCACAGAGGCCCGGTGCATCGTTGTGAACCCGAACAAGGGGTCGGTCACACTGCTGGACAGTTGGGGCAATCGAGGCACGACGGAGACACCAGGCCCCCACCCTGGGAGGCCAATGGTGGGGGCTGTGGGGTAAACTGAGGCAGGGGTGGGCTGGCCCACATTCCCTGGTGTTCCGGGGGCTAAGTTGAGGCATGGATGGACGAATGGATCTCCCAGGTGTTCCGGTTTATGTCAAGGCACCGAACCCCCGCTCTCCAAGGTCCCCGTCGGACAATGTAGCTGCGAATTCTGGGATCTCCTGTGGTACCAGGGAGTCGAGTTCGAGGTTACACTCACTGTGGCCAGGAGGCCCCTGACCAAAGGCCTGGGGTTCACAAACCCGGGTGAGGTCCTGAGGTTCCGGGTGGGGGGGGGGGATCGAGGGTCAGGGGTCACAGGTCATATGTTGAAGGTTCAGGGGTCATTGGGTTGAAAGTTCAGGAATCATGGGGTTGAACTGGTCAGGGGTCATGGGTTGACGGGTCAGGGGACATGGGGTTGAAGGGTCAGGGGTTTTGGGGTTGAAGGGTCAGAGGTCGTGGGGTTGAAGGGTCAGGGGTAAGTCTCCCCACAGGCCCTCCACCCTCCACCCCCCCTGCCATGTCGTTTCCCCAGGCCTTGTGTGTTATGTCTTCGAGGCCCAGGCCCTGAACTGCTCATGGGCACTGGGGCCGCAGGCACCGCGGGGGACACAGTATTCCTTCAGGATCCGGACTCCAGGTGGGGCCACCCCTGCCGGTTTCAATGCCCCCTCCGCACCATTGTCGGTTTCTAATGTTCCCCGCTCATCCCGCCATTGTCAGTTTCTAACGCCTCTCTTTGGCATTGTCAGTTTGTAATGCCACCTCTGTTGGCGACTGTCGGTTTCTAATGTCCCCCACTTTGGCCGTTGTGAGTTTCTAATGCCCCACCACTCCCTAGGACCGGCCTGTACCATGAGTGCTGGCCGACATGTGCCAGTCCGGCCTCCAGGTGGGCTGCATCCTCCCCCGATCTTGCTGGCCTCTGGGCCCAGACCTACGCCCTGGTCACCGGCTCGATCCCCCGCTGGCCCCGTCCACTTCCTGGACGCCTGGCTCTATGCCCGTGAAATTGGTGAGGGTGGTTTCCAGTACCCCCTGGACCACCCAGGGCGGTTTCAAGTATCCCAGAGACCACCAAGGGCAGTTTAAAGTGTCCCCAAGAACACCGAGGGCGGATTTGTGTCCTCGAGACCACCGAGAGTGGTTTCAAGTATCCCCACGAGCACTTTGGTGCATGGAGGGCAGTTTCAGGTATCCCCAAGACCACCTAGGGCGATTTCAAGGGTTCCCCATGACCCCCAAAAGCAGCTTCAAGTTTTCCCAGGACCATCCAGGGCGGTTTTAAGTGTCCCCGAGACCGCTGAGGGCAGTTTCAAGTGTCCACACGAGCACCTTGGTGGATGGAGGGCGGTTTCCACTGTCCCAATGAGCATCCAGGGCAGTTTTGAGTGTCCCCCAAGACCCACAAGGGCAGTTTCAAGTATCCCTGGCACCACCGAGGGCAGTTTCGAGCCCCCCCACCCCACCCGGTGTCCCTCCATTCATCTGTGGCAGTTTTCAGAACACTTTGACCCCCTGTGAAACGTGAGCATTGCCTGCGGCCCCCGGGGCTGGCAGGTATGGTGGGAGCCACACAGGACCTGGAGGCAGTGGAGCAAGCACAACTTCCGGTACCAGCTGGCCCTGTGCATGGGAGTACTCAGTGCAACACCCGGGAGTACTCGGTCCAGCACTGGCGGGGAGTATTTAGTCCAGCAACGTTCAGGAGGGGGTGGGGTTCCGGATTGGTGTGGGATGGGAGTACTCAGTCCAGCACCGGGGAGGGATGGGAGTACTCAGTGAAGCACCCGGAAGTACTCAGTCCAGCACCAGGGAGTACTGGTTGTAGCACCCTGGACTACTCAGTCCAGTATTGGTTGGGAGAGGTGGGTTTCAGGATTAGTGTGAAATGGGAGTACTCAGCCCAGCACTGGGGAGTACTCCACACAGCACGTGGGAGTACTAAGCACATCACCCAGAAGTACACGGTCCAGCACCCTGCCCCGCAGTCAGTGCTGACTGAGGCCTGTGCTCTGTTCTTTTAGCATGGTGGCCAGCTGGTCTCCCAGGACTCCCCGGTGAGTGCTCCTGGAACCGCCCCGTGCCTCAGTTTACCCCTGCCCCATGGCGAGTCTCCCCCCACATTGAGGTCTTGGGAGGCTCAGACAACACCTACGCCCTGCCAGGCCTCGAACCCGGGCCTCACCAGGCCTGTGCATCCGGGCCAGGGAAGCCCGCACCCTGACCTATGGCTCCTGGAGCAACACGGTGGAGTTTGGGGAGCAGAGGGCGGTTTCAACTGTCCCCAGGGAGGTTTCAGGTGTCCCCAGGAGTAGAGATTCTGGGTGGGGGGTGGTTTCAAGTGTCCCCAGGACCATTTTGGGCCTGTGGGTGGATGGAGGGCGGTTTCAAGTGTTCCCGGGGGAAGGGTCTGGGGCGATTCGTTTCAAGTGTCTCCAGGGTGGGCAGGGGTCTGTGGTGGGTGGTTTCAAGTGTACCCAGGGCAGTTTCAAGTGTCCCAAGGGTGTTTTCTAGTATCCAATGGGGAGGGGCTCTTGGGGGGGTGGTTTCAAGTGTAACCAGGACCACCTTGGGCCTGTGGGTGGATGGAGGGCGGTTTCAAGTGTCCCCGGGTTGGAGTGGTTCTGTAGGGGGGCGGTTTTTAAGCGTCGCCAAGGCAACCCTGGGCCTGTGGGTGGATGGAGGGCGGTTTCAAGTGTCCCCAAGGGGAGGGGGTCTGGGTGAGGGTCAGTTTCAAGTGTCCCATGATGGGGGCAGTTCTTTAGGGGGTGGTTTCAAGTGTCTCCAAGGCAACCCTCGGCGTGTGCATCGATGGAGGGCGGTATCCAGTGTCCCCACGAAAACCTTGGGCCTGTGAGTGGATGTAGGGCAGTTTTGAGTGTCCCCACGGCGGTTTCAAGTGTCCCCGGGGAATGGGGATCTGGGTGGGGGGGTGGTTTCAAGTGTCCCCAAGACCATTCTGGGGCCTGTGGGTGGATAGGTGGCGATTTGAAGTGTCCTCAGAGGCCTCACATGGGGGGGAGCCTTTGCAGGTGGAGTCGTGTGGGGAGGGCTGGGGCAAGGAGCTGAGGGTCACGTGTCCCTCCCTCCCCACTTCATGTGACCCCTCCCCCCTCCATCCCCTTCCTCCCCGAGTGTGTGCACACCCACACGGTCGGAGGTTTCAAGGGTCCCCGCCGGGCCAGCCATGCTGCACCTGCTGCTTCGGCAGCACTGGGGTCGCTGGGCCCTGGGCTGGGGCTGTCAGAGGTGAGCAGGAATCTGAACCCGGGGCCCCCAGGGTGGGGGGGGGAACGCAACGCATTGTGGGCCATGCGGGAGGCCGGGATTCGAGCCCACATCCACCCGTCCGTCCGTCTGCCCTGCAGGCTCCTGAGCGCCCGCGTTCCCTGTGTCAGCGACAAGTTGACTGGTGAAGATGGACAGACGGACGGACGGAGGGACAGAGGGACATGGGGGGCTGGGGGCTTGGGCGGTGACAGACAGACAGCGATGGGAATCGAGACACGGACAGACATGAAGACAGACGGACGGACAGACAGGGAGACAGGGAGATGGACGGACAGATGAACAGACAGACAGACAGACTGGGAGACAGATGGACAGACCTGGAGACAGACAAACAGGCATGGACAAGAGACAGGCAGACAGATGGACAAACAGACATGGAGACAGACAGACAGGGAGACGGACAGACAGACACACAGCAGACAGATGGACAGACAGACAGACAGGGACACAGATGAGCAGGACAGACAGACAGGTGGACAGGGAGACAGACAGACAGAACTGGAGACAGACAGATGACAAAAAGACACAGATGGTTGGATGGACAGATGGACATCATGGAGACAGATAGACAAGAGAGGGAGACGGACAGACAGATGAGCACACAGTGAGACACACAGGGAGACAGACAGTCATGGGACAGATGGACCTGGAGACAGACGGACAAACACACTGAGCAGATGGTCAGACAGACAGACGGAGAAACAGGGAGACAGACAGACGGACGGATGGATGGACAGATGGACAGATGAGCAGACGGGCAGACAGACCTGGAGACAGACGGACACATGGACAAATGGATGGACGGACAGACACAGAGGGAGACAGACGGACAGACAAAGAGATGGGCGGATGGACACACGGACAGCCGGACAGGCGTGCACCTCCCCCTGTCCTCCGCTGGGAGGAGGAGGAGGAGGAGGAGGAGGAGGGAGGAGGAGGAGGAGGAGGAGGAGGCGGAGCCATGGCCCGTGGTGGAGCTGAGCCTGCAGCCTGGGCCCTGATCATGGTGCCGCCGGGGTCACCCCAGCCTCCCCCCCGCATGCACACACGTACCCAGGGTTAGGGTACTGAGTCCTCCTGCGTGGGTGCTGGGTGCTCAGTCCTCCCCCGGCATCTCCACACAAGATGCTGGGTGCTCAGTCCCCCCTGGCGTCTCCACACAAGGTGCTGGGTGCTCAGTCTTCCTTTGTTAGTGCTGGGTGCTCAGTCCTCCCCCGGTGTCTGCATACGAGGTGCTGGGTGCTCAGTCCTCCCGTGCCTCCACACAAAGTGCTGGGTGCTCAGTCTTCTCATGTGGGTGCTGGGCAGTTAGTCCTGTGTCCCACACGAGGGCCTGGGTGCTCAGTCCTCCTCCCATGAATCCACAGGAGGCGCTGGGCACTCAGTTCTCCTCCCATGAATCCACAGGAGGCGCTGGGCGCTCAGTTCTCCTCCCATTCCTCCACACGAGGTGCTGGGTGCTCAGTCCTCCTGTGTGTGTGCTAGGCGCTCAGTCCTCCTCCCGTGCCTCCGTGAGGGGTGCTGGGTGCTTGGAATAATTAGTACATGTTTTTGGAATAATTAGTACATGTTTAGGCTAGTCAAAGCCGAAGTCATAATAGCCCAATAGCTATGCCCTTATGGACACTTAAGATGATGCTAAGTGAAATGAGCTCCATGTTATGGAAACAAGTGGTATATCATTATTGTAATTATTTTCAACATGCGATATGAATCCGTACCCTTTTTATTTTCTCTCGTATTCCCTTCCTGTGGTTTTACCCCCACTATCACTGTATCTCATCTGAGCACCCTGGATACTGTATATACGTGTATTAGAGCTAGGGAAGAGAAAGTAAATATCAAAATCAATAGACAAAGGATAAAAATACAAACAACTCCAAACACAATACTCACAAAACCATTTGGTGTAAACCAACCATACAACTCGTGGGTGGAAGGGGAAGCAGGAGGGAAGAGGTAGGCATGTGGAGGGGAGGAGGAGTTAACATGTTGGACAAGAAATGTACTCACTGCATTATATATGAAATTGTAACCCCTCTGTACTTCACTTTGACAATAAAGGAGAAAAAAGACAATAAATATTTTTGAAAGATTCTGAAACACCTAACATTTTTTAGAGTTATGACATATAATGCTTAAGATTCTCATGTTAAAAACTAACATTTAGAATCAACACTCTCTTTCTCTGGCAATAGGAAAAACTACCAACACATACACTGTTTGTGAATAAAGGTAAACATTTCCCTCAAAGAACTGCTAATCACCATACATTTCCTTTCTTCATTCCTGTTATTTACTTCAGCCATTCTCTGGCCATAATCTGAGTGAAACCAGCCAAAAGGTACAGACACTGAGGCAGGTAGGGCTGGGAGGAGGAGGAGGAGGAGGAGGAGGAGGAGGAGGAGGAGGAGGAGGAGGAGGAGGAGGAGGAGGAGGAGGAGGAGGAGGAGGAGCGGGGCTGGCCAAGGAAAGCAAAGATTTATCATTTCAACTTCACATCTGAGTAGTTCATTAAGAATGGGTAGCCATTTGACAGGCAGATACCAATGGGGAAGATTCCAGGAAGAAGAGACAGAGACAGGAACACAGGAAGAGAACAACTCTCTAGAAACCAGGAATTCCTGCTGCTGAATGCCATTAGCATTGTGAAAATTAAAAAGAAGCTGGGGTCAATTTGGGCTCCTTCCATAAGGCAGTGGAGAAGAGGTATTTAAGCATAAGACATACATTTTAGAAGTTTCCCAATGTACAGGGTGCTGGTGGCTCATGCCTGTCTGTCATCCTAGCTACTCAGAAGGCTGACCTTTGAGGATCATGGTTGAATGCCAGTGAAGACAAGAATGTCTGTTAAAGAGTCTCATCTCCAATTAACTACAAAAAAAACAAAAACAAAAACCTGGAAGAGGCACTGTGGCTCAAAGAGACAGAGGACTAGCCTTGAAAGGAAAGGAAGAAGGGCTGGGAATATGGCCTAGTGGTAGAGTGCTTGCCTTGTATACATGAAGCCATGGGTTCAATTCCTCACCACCACATATAGCAAAAAGCAAGAAGTGGAGCAATGGCTCAAGTGGTAGTGTACTAGCCTTGAGCAAAACAAAAACAAAAGCCTGGGACAGTGCTCAGGACCTGAGTCCAGGACTGGCAATGAAGGAAGGAAGGAAGGTAGGAAGGAAGGAAGGAAGGAAGGAAGGAAGGAAGGAAGGAAGGAAGGAAGGAAGGAAGGAAGGCAGGGAGAAAAGAAAGAGAGGAAGAAAGAAAGAGAGAAAGGAAGATAGTGAGTGAACTCAGGGTCAGCACCTGCGTTCATGCCCCACAAACAATAACAACAACAAAGAATCCACAAAATGCTAGTTTTCCAATAAAAGATTAAAAATTTGTTAGAAATATGTTGCTAACTTATTAAAAAAAGACCCTAACACTTCAATTTTTAAATTTAGCTCAAATGAGCAAAGCATCAGGCAGAACTTCATATGGTCCTATTTAAAAGGATCACATTGGCACTGAACTACATTGAGCTCCTACATCATCATCAGTATAGAGAAAATGAGTCTAACCTTACATTTCTTGTTTTTCAGAAAATGGAAAATGCTGAACTCTCATATAATTATTACTTCTAAATAGGCATAATTAGTTGGTTGAGAGCAATCATGATAGACCTAGTAGTTTTCAATGTTATCAAAAGTTCTAAAGGCCATCTTTGATCAGGAATCTTATTTTAGAATAATCCTCACAGCTACCATGTGCCAGCAAAAAACTCAGCCTTATAATTAGAAAGACAGCATCACCTCCACTTGGAGTAGCCAGCAGCCTCTCAATGTGTTTTCCTTTTTTTTAAAAAATATATATATAATTACTTATTTATTGTCAAAGTGATATACAGAGGGGTCACAGATCCATACATTAAGCCATGTTTTCTTATACGCAAATTATGATTTCAATACATACCCGATCTAATATTCAGGATGTTTTAGGAATGAAATGAGATAATTAATGTAAGATCAATTACCAACAATTTTTAGAAAGCCGAGCTGTATGAAAGCTCACACCTCATTGTTGGATCCTCAGAATTCATAGCATCTAGGACCATGCAACTCATTGTGTTTTACATCACACTTCTTCATATACATATGGGACCATCATATTATATTTCATTGTCCTTTCAAGGGTTCTACTCATTTATTTTTTTAAAGAACATCTCAATACCAAAATGTGCACTCTAGTTCTCTAATTCTCTAAGAATAATGTAGTTTGCTGCATACAAACTACTGTCATTATGTATTTCTAAGCCATGTACATTGAACATAACAAAATGTGTTAAAATTAAAACACATGATTTAGCCAGGCACCTTGGGCTCATACCGGTAAACCTGGATACTCAGCAAGCTGAGATGCAGAGGGTCAGGGTTCAAAGCCAGCCCATTCAGTAAAGTCCAAAAGACTCCATCTCCAATTAACCAGTGAAATGCTGGGCTAGATGTGTAAGTGGCAGAATACCAGCTGAGTGGGCATACATGCCAGGATGAAGCCTTGAATTCAAACCTTGTTACTACAGGTGGTGGGAGAGGAGAGGAGAGAAAAGGGGAGGACAGGGGAGAGGAGTGGAGGGGAGGAGAGGGGAAGGGAGGGGAGGACAGGAGAGGAGAGGAGAGGAGAGAGAGCACGATACATGGTTTAATAAGATTTCTAATAGTTCAATACCTATTTTTGTAGCTTTAGACTGGTTTACAGAAGGAAAAGATATTTCACAAGTGAATGAACGATTATGGAAAGCAAATTGCTGTCTTCCACATAATAAACACATAAACAATCTTCCAAGTAATGTTTTACATCTACATAACTGATTAACTAGAAAATATGCCAAAATACTTGAATTAGGAAAAGCAGTTCATCACTTAAAATATTGTAATTTATCTTTACAATCAGTTTGTAAAAACAACAACAACAAAAACAAAAAAGTAGCTGCTAAGTGCCAGTGGCTCTCACCTGTAATCCTAACTTCTCAGAAGCTTATGAGCTGAGACTCACAGCTCAAATCCATCCAGGCAGGAAAGTCTATGAGACTCATCTCCAAATAACTACCAAAAAAAGCTGGAAGTGGACCTGTGGTTCAAATGATAGTCTGCTAGCCTTCAGCACAAGAACAGCACCCAAGCCCTGAGTTCAAGCCTCAGGACTGGCATAATGAACAATCATAAATAGACCCAACATATTCGACTAGCAATGTGGCTTAGCGGCAGAGTGCTCACCTAGCATGCATGAAGCCCTGGGTTCCATTCCTCCCCACCACATAAACAGAAAAAGGTGGAAGTAGTGCTGTGTGTGTGTGTGTGTGAATAAAAGCAGCTCAGGGACAGTGCTCAAGCCCTGAGTTCAAGCCTCAGAACTGGCAAAATAAAAACAACATTAAATTAAGTATATAACCCTCCTGGTAATACTAATGAGAAATCATTAGTCCAAGGCCCAGGACTGGCCAAAAAAAAAAAAAAGAACCTAAATGCTTACATACAGTACTTAGAAATTTTCTAAGCACTATCTGCTGTGTATCTGTTTTCTAATACTGTACAGTAATATGGTAATACTATCATGACATTATAGCTGATTAATATACTCTATGAAGTTTTTAGTAAGTGCCACCACAGTAACAGCAGCTAACTGAGTATTACCACAAGTAATTGAGACCATGAGTGACAGGTGGTTGAACTTCTCTTTGTGTTTAAAAAACAAAATGAGTTTTCACACAAAAGGAGAAGGGACGGACTCACAGGAGGGGCCCAGAGAAGGTGATATCTACCAAACTTTTTCGAAGTGACTATGTAAGGAATTAAAAACATAGTCCTCTACTTTGAGAATTGTACTCAAGTCAAAAGTCCCTTCTGGTGGCCACCCATCTTGAAAGTGAGCCACTCAGAAGAGCAGAGAGTCACCACTTTCGTTTCTTGATCTCTACACTATTATTGTGAGTAACTTCCTTCCAGTGGGCTAAAGTCAAGTCCACGGGAGTGGAAGGGACGTTGCCCATGCCTATCAGTCTCGTCAGTTGTGCAGTCCACAAAATAACAAGAGGTAAAACAATTCCAATAAAACAGAAGAAACAATACACACAGGCCTGATATTTAAAAGACTTACAAAATGGAGATCTCCTAAGCTGATCCGCTGGCTCCTGTGAAGAAGCAAAAGTAGCAGACCCAAGATCAAGGTGGGCAGGTTGAGCCTCCGTTAGGAGGCCCTCCTGGTCAGTTCCTGCCAAAAAGCGAACTGACTTGCACCATACAAGAAAGGCGAGGTTGGACGATCACGATGGGCACCCCACCACCTTGGGACCAAGAGAAGGAAGAAGAGGCAAGGGATTCTGGCACACAGGCCTGCCCCGCTCACTGCTTGCAGCTCCATGCTTCTTGGTGTAGACCTGAGCGGTAATGAATGCCTTCCCAGGTTGGGGCACTACTGGGGGCCTAATCCTGTGGTCCTGTTGCATTCCCATTTCGCCCTTGATTTCTTTCCCCCAAAGTTTGTTGCTACCCAGGTCACCCAAGCTGCATGGTTGAGGGAACAGGATACTGGTGAGGACAGCAGCGGGAGGCACAAGTGCCAATGGACTGTCCAGTAAGCAGCGCTGGGCTCCTTAGCCACGCCCACCACAAGAATATCACCCTTGACTTGAGCAAGTAGGACAGTCCCCTGAAACCCTTTAGCACCTTCCAAGCCACTGTGTACTGGGTGCGCTCGAATGTGCATATGTGTGCCCGTGCTTGCTTACATTCGTGTGTGCTTGTTCCTGATGCTGTACATGGGTGTGCTTACTAAGCCAAAGTCTGTGTATGTGTAAATAGGTATGTGGATGTAGATCCAGGAGGACCCGGCACAGTGTGTTATGAGTGAGCATGTGGAGGTGGCGGGAAGGGAGAAAGAGAAAGAGAGAGAGAGAGAGTCATCTCGCCTATGAGGAATTCTTTATTCATGTGCGGTTGTATGAGTGTGTCATGTATGAGGTTGGACATAGGGAGTTCCAATTGTGTGCATGTTTACATGCTTATTTGAAGTTCCCAGACACCAATCATTTGGCGAAGGCTCCCCTTTTGTGCTGTCCTCTGCACAAAGGTCTCCGGACTTGAGGCCCGGGATACCTAGCTGCCTTTGCTCTTGGAGATCTGCATGACAGTGACAATGACGCCTATGAATAATGTTGCTGGGTGCTAGTGTGCCTTGGTCGAGGCAGGGAAGGGTCAGATATCCCTTTCCCTAGTGTCTTAGCAGAGCTTCCTGTAGGAGCCTTAAACATATGGCTGTGAGCCACGGGCACCAGGATTGCCAGCTCCTGCCTCTAGCCAGTATAATCCTTGGCTGCTCAATAGCAGGAAGTAGCAGGCAGGGATCTGGGTCAGAGAGGCCAAGGCAAGCGGGAAGACAAGAGTTAAGCAGACACTAGCGCAGAAAGGAGATGCCCAGATTCGCTGACCTGCTAATCTTGTATCTCCCTTATGCTCTCAGCAAGAGAGATGAGGTTGATTGTGAGAGAGGTGGCGGATCCATACACCAGCCACTTCCAGGACTGGCAAGGGCAGAGGCGGTGGGGAGCTGTGTCACACGGGTTCAACCAGGATGTGGGAAGATGGAGCAGGAGGGGAGGTGGAAAGTGTATTTGCCTAGGAGCCTGGCCCAAGCCGTTCCCAGCAGAATGGTCAGGGGAGGGATGTGCGGCTCTACACATCCTGTGCATCCCCGAAGGCCTGTGAGAACTAGTGAGAACTTACAGCAAACCCCCAAGGGGCCCTGTGCCCTTTTTGCTATGGCAACTCCAGTTGGAACACTGGCTCAAGTCAGCAGGAGGCGCCTAGTACCTGGCCATGTCACAGAGCTCCAAATCATATGGGCACTGCCCAGAGGCTTCCCAGCACCCCAGGTGCAAATGCACTGTTAGTGAGGCACCAGGAGGCCCTGCTGGCCTGTGAGCACCAACTGCCTACCTCTAAGCAGCCTCACTACCCCCTCCCTTAAGGCTGTTCCTGTTGGAATGCAAATGAAAGCACACATCAACAAAGTGGGCAAGGAATGGAGAAACAAAACATCCGGCCACCCCCTGGAGGCTTTTCTGCATAGTGGGTCGCATATGTGCAGTCCTTCCTGCTCAGAAAAACACAGGGCTGCTGCCTAGCAAGCCAGGCAAGGTCTTCAGGTGGTCTTGGCCAAGGGGGCAGAGGCCGTTTCCAGACCAATCGGATGTCAGTCATAAAACCAGAAGGCAGGAAAGGAGTGCCGCTTCCCTCCTACCTTTGTCACAAACCTCCTGTGCACAGAAAAGGAGCAGAGGGGCTTGGGCACAGAGCAGGCAGACAACAGATTAGATAAATGGGGATTGGTGTTCACCAGAGGACTGACAGATCCCAGGTGTGCAGAGGGTGAGAGCAGAGGGAGATTGGAGAAGATAAGAAGGGCTAGGCCAGGGTGAGGCATTTGTAATTTCCCCAGAAGAAGTGAAGAGGTGCATGGGGAGGTGTGCAGCCTGTGAACCTCAAGAGGAGGAGGGGGAAATTGGGAAGCAGAGGCAGAGGCAAAGAGGCAATGACGCAGAGGCATGTGTGAGTTGAAAGCAGTCCAGAGCAGCAAGGCAGGGACAGGAGGGCTAGGAGAGAGAACTCGGAGGGAGTTATCAGCAAAGGAGGTATGTGTGCAGGGGACAAGCCTCAGGAACTCAGCTGCAGATGGCAGGTGGTGGCTAGGAAGGCCAGGTTGGGCGCCCCCACCACCCTGGGACCAAGTAGAAGGGAGAAGAGGCAAGGGATTCTGGGGCACAGGCCTGCCCCATTCTCTGCGCGCAGCGCTGGGCTTTAGGGTGTAGACCTGAGGGGTAACGAATGCCATCCTTGGTTGGGGCACTACTGGGGCATAATCATGTGGTCCTGTTACATTGACATTTCTGCCTTGATTGCTTTCCCGAAGAGTTTGTTGCTACCCAGGTCTCCGAAGCTGCATGGTTCAGGGAATGGGACACTGGTGAGGACAGCAAGGGGAGGCCCAAGTGCCAATGGACTGTCCAGTAAGCAGCGCTGGGCTCCTTAGCCACGCCCACCACGAGAACAACACTCTGGACTTGAGCAAGTAGGACACAGTCCTCGAAAACCCCTTAGCACCTTCCAAGCCACTGTGTACTGGGTGCGCTCACGTGTGCGTGTGTGTGCCCCTGCTTGCCTACATGCGTGTGTTCCTGATGCTGTACAAGAGTGTGCTTCCTAAGCCTAAGTCTGCATATGTGCAAATAGGTATGTGGATGTACATCCAGGAGGACCCGGCACAGTGTGTTATAGTGAGCATGTGGGGGTGGCGGGGAGGAAGAGAGAGAAAGAGAGAGAGAGAGAGTCGGCTCGCCTGTGAGGAATTTTTTGTTCATGTGCTGTTGCATAAGTGTGTCAGGTATGAGGTTGGACAGAGGGAGTTCAAAGTGTTTACACGTTACTTGTTTTTTGAAGTTCCCGGAAACCAATCATATGGCGAAGGCTCCCCTCTTGTGCTGTCCGCTACACAAAGGTCTCCGTACTTGAGGCCAAGCTGCCTCTGCTCTTGGAGATCTGCATGACAGTGATGATGCTGCCTATGAATATCATTGCTGGGTGCTAGTGTGCCTTGGTCACGGCAGGGAAGGGTCAGATATCCCTTTCCCTGGTGTCTTAGCAGAGCTTCCTGAAGGAGCCTAAAACATATGTCTGTGAGCCACGGGCACCAGGATTGCCAGCTCCTGCCTCTAGCCAGTATAATCCTTGGCTGCTCAATAGCAGGAAGTAGCAGGCAGGGATCTGGGCCAGAGAGGCCAAGGCAAGCGGGGAAGACAAGAGTTAAGCAGACACTAGCGCAGAAAGGAGATGCCCAGATTCGCTGACCTGCTAACCTTGTATGTCCCTTATGCTCTGAGCAAGAGAGATGAGGTTGATTGTGAGAGAGGTGGCGGATCCATACACCAGCCACTTCCAGGACTGGCAAGGGCAGAGGCGGTGGGGAGCTGTGTCACACGGGTTCAACCAGGATGTGGGAAGATGGAGCAGGAGGGGAGGTGGAAAGTGTATTTGCCTAGGACCCTGGCCCAAGCCGTTCCCAGCAGAATGGTCAGGGGAGGGATGTGCGGCTCTACACATCCTGTGCATCCCCGAAGGCCTGTGAGAACTAGTTAGAACTTACAGCAAACCCCCAAGGGGTCCTGTGCCCTTTTGGCTATGGCAACTCCAGTTGGAACACTGGCTCAAATCAGCAGGAGGCGCCTAGTACCTGGCCATGTCACAGAGCTCCAAAGCATATGGGCAGTGCCCAGAGGCTTCCCAGCAACCCAGGTGCAAATGCACTGTTAGTGAGGCACCAGGAGGCCCTGCTGGCCTGTGAGCACCAACTGCCTACCTCTAAGCAGCCTCACTACCCCTCCCTTAAGGCTGTTCCTGTTGGAATGCAAATGAAAGCACACATCAACAAAGTGGGCAAGGAATGGAGAAACAAAACATCCGGCCACCCCCTGGAGGCTTTTCTGCATAGTGGGTCGCATATGTGCAGTCCTTCCTGCTCAGAAAACACAGGGCTGCTGCCTAGCAAGCCAGGCAAGGTCTTCAGGTGGTCTTGGCCAAGGGGGCAGAGGCCGTTTCCAGACCAATCGGATGTCAGTCATAAAACCAGAAGGCAGGAAAGGAGTGCCGCTTCCCTCCTACCTTTGTCACAAACCTCCTGTGCACAGAAAAGGAGCAGAGGGGCTTGGGAACAGAGCAGGCAGACAACAGATTAGATAAATGGGGATTGGTGTTCACCAGAGGACTGAGAGATCCCAGGTGTGCAGAGGGTGAGAGCAGAGGGAGATTTGGAGAAGATAAGAAGGGCTAGGCCAGGGTGAGGCAGTTGTAATTTCCCCAGAAGAAGTGAAGAGGTGCATGGGGAGGTGTGCAGCCTGTGAACCTCAAGAGGAGGAGGGGGAAATTGGGAAGCAGAGGCAGAGGCAAAGAGGCAGTGACGCAGAGGCATGTGTGAGTTGAAAGCAGTCCAGAGCAGCAAGGCAGGGACAGGAGGGCTAGGAGAGAGAACTCGGAGGGAGTTATCAGCAAAGGAGGTATGTGTGCAGGGGACAAGCCTCAGGAACTCAGCTGCAGATGGCAGGTGGTGGCTAGGAAGGCCAGGTTGGGCGCCCCACCACCCTGGGACCAAGTAGAAGGGAGAAGAGGCAAGGGATTCTGGGGCACAGGCCTGCCCCATTCTCTGCGCGCAGCGCTGGGCTTTAGGGTGTAGACCTGAGGGGTAACGAATGCCATCCTTGGTTGGGGCACTACTGGGGCATAATCATGTGGTCCTGTTACATTGACATTTCTGCCTTGATTGCTTTCCCGAAGAGTTTGTTGCTACCCAGGTCTCCGAAGCTGCAGGGTTCAGGGAATGGGAGACTGGTGAGGACAGCAGGGGGAGGCCCAAGTGCCAATGGACTGTCCAGTAAGCAGCGCTGGGCTCCTTAGCCAAGCCCACCACGAGAACAACACCCTGGACTTGAGCAAGTAGGACACAGTCCTCGAAAACCCCTTAGCACCTTCCAAGCCACTGTGTACTGGGTGCGCTCACGTGTGCGTGAGTGTACCCCTGCTTGCCTACATGCGTGCGTTCCTGATGCTGTACAAGAGTGTGCTTCCTAAGCCTAAGTCTGCATATGTGCAAATAGGTATGTGGATGTAGATCCAGGAGGACCCGGCACAGTGTGTTATAGTGAGCATGTGGGGGTGGCGGGGAGGAAGAGAGAGAAAGAGAGAGAGAGAGAGTCGGCTCGCCTGTGAGGAATTTTTTGTTCATGTGCGGTTGCATGAGTGTGTCAGGTATGAGGTTGGACAGAGGGAGTTCAAAGTGTTTACACGTTACTTGTTTTTTGAAGTTCCCGGAAACCAATCATATGGCGAAGGCTCCCCTCTTGTGCTGTCCGCTACACAAAGGTCTCCGTACTTGAGGCCAAGCTGCCTCTGCTCTTGGAGATCTGCATGACAGTGATGATGCTGCCTATGAATATCATTGCTGGGTGCTAGTGTGCCTTGGTCAGGGCAGGGAAGGGTCAGATATCACTTTCCCTAGTGTCGTAGCAGAGCTTCCTGCAGGAGCCTTAAACATATGGCTGTGAGCCACGGGCACCAGGATTGCCAGCTCCTGCCTCTAGCCAGTATAATCCTTGGCTGCTCAATAGCAGGAAGTAGCAGGCAGGGATCTGAGCCAGAGAGGCCAAGGCAAGCGGGAAGACAAGAGTTAAGCAGACACTAGCGCAGAAAGGAGATGCCCAGATTCGCTGACCTGCTAACCTTGTATGTCCCTTATGCTCTGAGCAAGAGAGATGAGGTTGATTGTGAGAGAGGTGGCGGATCCATACACCAGCCACTTCCAGGACTGGCAAGGGCAGAGGCGGTGGGGAGCTGTGTCACACGGGTTCAACCAGGATGTGGGAAGATGGAGCAGGAGGGGAGGTGGAAAGTGTATTTGCCTAGGACCCTGGCCCAAGCCGTTCCCAGCAGAATGGTCAGGGGAGGGATGTGCGGCTCTACACATCCTGTGCATCCCCGAAGGCCTGTGAGAACTAGTGAGAACTTACAGCAAACCCCCAAGGGGCCCTGTGCCCTTTTGGCTATGGCAACTCCAGTTGGAACACTGGCTCAAGTCAGCAGGAGGCGCCTAGTACCTGGCCATGTCACAGAGCTCCAAACCATATGGGCGCTGCCCAGAGGCTTCCCAGCACCCCAGGTGCAAATGCACTGTTAGTGAGGCACCAGGAGGCCCTGCTGGCCTGTGAGCACCAACTGCCTACCTCTAAGCAGCCTCACTACCCCTCCCTTAAGGCTGTTCCTGTTGGAATGCAAATGAAATCACACATCAACAAAGTGGGCAAGGAATGGAGAAACAAAACATCCGGCCACCCCCTGGAGGCTTTTCTGCATAGTGGGTCGCATATGTGCAGTCCTTCCTGCTCAGAAAAACACAGGGCTGCTGCCTAGCAAGCCAGGCAAGGTCTTCCGGTGGTCTTGGCCAAGGGGGCAGAAGCCGTTTCCAGACCAATCGGATGTCACTCATAAAACCAGAAGGCAGGAAAGGAGTGCCGCTTCCCTCCTACCTTTGTCACAAACCTCCTGTGCACAGAAAAGGAGCAGAGGGGCTTGGGCACAGAGCAGGCAGACAACAGATTAGATAAATGGGGATTGGTGTTCACCAGAGGACTGAGAGATCCCAGGTGTGCAGAGGGTGAGAGCAGAGGGAGATTTGGAGAAGATAAGAAGGGCTAGGCAGGGTGAGGCAGTTGTAATTTCCCCAGAAGAAGTGAAGAGGTGCATGGGGAGGTGTGCAGCCTGTGAACCTCAAGAGGAGGAGGGGGAAATTGGGAAGCAGAGGCAGAGGCAAAGAGGCAGTGACGCACAGGCATGTGTGAGTTGAAAGCAGTCCAGAGCAGCAAGGCAGGGACAGGAGGGCTAGGAGAGAGAACTCGGAGGGAGTTATCAGCAAAGGAGGTATGTGTTCAGGGGACAAGCCTCAGGAACTCAGCTGCAGATGGCAGGTGGTGGCTAGGAAGGCCAGGTGGGCGCCCCACCACCCTGGGACCAAGTAGAAGGGAGAAGAGGCAAGGGATTCTGGGGCACAGGCCTGCCCCATTCTCTGCGCGCAGCGCTGGGCTTTAGGGTGTAGACCTGAGGGGTAACGAATGCCATCCTTGGTTGGGGCACTACTGGGGCGTAATCATG
>NW_025959206.1:0-30973 GCF_023159225.1 Perognathus longimembris pacificus | reverse complement strand
AACCTCAAGATTGCAGCAACAGTTTATTCTTAACTTCCAGCTTATATGCAGTTTTGGAACCAGGGAATAGCATAGGGTTGTTAAAATTCCAGAACACAAAGAGGCTTTGAAGTTTACAACATTTGATTACAGTAAACACAAGGTAACAAAGCAATTCCGGACAGTGGCAGTGGACTTTGCCTTTAGCATATCCTGGCGGTAACAGCACAGCCAGAGGTGATAATGAACCTAGGTGCAAGTTTGGCTCCCGACATCTTGGCGACATCGGCACAGCCACAGGTCAGGATGAGCTTAGCTGCTATCTCGGCTCCGACAGTTCCCCCGTCTTTTTATTAAAAGAAGCGAACCCGCCTGTCTTAGGTGGGGTGAGTACCTCAGCCTTCCTTACCCGTCTTAGGGAACAACTTCAGAGCAGTGCTGAAGGCCCTGTCTTAGGTCGGTCTAGGCTGGCACTGCCTCATACCCGTCTCTGGCTGCGGTTCCTCTCGGGGGAAATTCATTTACTTGGAGCTTGACCTTATGGAGCTGGCTGGCTAAACTCATGAAAGAGTTTTGCAATATGCGTACAATGCAAGGAAGACATAGGCAAGCCATCAGCAAAAGTATCCCTGGGCCGAGCAATGTCATTAGCAGCCCCTTAACATTAGATAAGGAAGGGACATACTGTTGAAGTTGTTCAAACAGTTCTTTTGCTGTTTCTGCCACTTTTTTTTTTTTTTTTGGCCAGTCCTGGGCCTTGGACTCAGGGCCTGAGCACTGTCCCTGGCTTCTTCCCGCTCAAGGCTAGCACTCTGCCACTTGAGCCACAGCGCCACTTCTGGCCGTTTTCTGTATATGTGGTCCTGGGGAATCGAACCTAGGGCCTCGTGTATCCGAGGCAGGCACTCTTGCCACTAGGCTATATCCCCAGCCCCTGTTTCTGCCACTTTAAAGTCCAAGGGCGGGGCCTGTTCTAGTCCGGCTATTTGTCTATGGAGTTGAAAGAGATCTAAGGACAAGTTATTATGGTGCCAAATACCATTTAGATGTGCTACAACTTGTTCCCAAGGATAGCTCGACCCATTATACTTATGGAGGGTCACAGGAAAAAAGTCAAACACAGCATGACAGCGTACCCATTGCAAAGTTTGTAAGGCACGAATTTGTTCTCCCAGTGACAACACAGATTCATATAATGCTTCTAATTTTGTTCTACCTTATCATCAATCCTGCCTTGAAAGTGCAGGGCTTGCGTGGTATTATGAGCAAGCTGATTAACATGGTGAGCTGTCTGCACATTTTGTGTTAAAGCCACAGTAGCCGCTGCAGCAGAGGCAGCTAAAGCAATAAAGGCTAAAATTCCTGCTAATAATAGCCCTACAAATCGTCTAGGGCGCATAAGTTCTTTTAAATGTTTTAACACTTGAATACCTGTTTCTTTATACCAAGCTTCAGATAAGTTTACAGGAAGCATAACAAATGGTGGTTGCTTAATAATAATTACAGAATCAGTAAGACCACTATACAAGCAATTTGTAAAAGAACAGTTAGTGCAGGTAACATCAAAGTACATGGCTCCTATAGAAATATTAAAAGGTCCATACATAATAGCATAAGGGGGTGTTACACAACTCATAATATTTTTTTAAAGAAGTAGAAGTGGGCCAGGAGGTATTATTCAGAGCAGCCACTAACATCCAGACATGGCGCTGAGGGCGTCCATTCATCCACCACAGACCTGGGTTGAACTTATTGGTGAGATTAGCTCCAGACCAGTCCATCAGCTGAGAATTAGTTCCTGAAATATTGGTTATAAAAGGGTGATCGTGTCTACACTTTACGGGGTGCAGTTCTCCCGTGGATTCTACAATTTGAGAGGAGTTGATGCAGCGAGGTATCATGAAGGACGAGGTAGAATTGGCATGTACAGGAAACCCAGTAGGCAATGAAGCCATTTGTATATTATATACTTGACTATTATCAGGAATCCAAATTCTATATTTTATGGATTGCATCACAGTACAGCCTGTTGGAGTCAGTTGTAAAACATAAAGGGGTTCCAATGCCAGAAGCTGCAAAATCTCCCATCTTAACGTGCTGGACAAAAGGGTCTGGAGCTGTACCGTACGCTGATCTGTTGACATGGACAAACACCTCAGCTCCCTCCCAGGTCGCAGGGTGCACAATCTGTGGATCTGGCACATAAGCCCAGTGGGTCAGCGCTTGTACCATTCTGATGAGTTTCCACAATCCGAACACAACGCTCAGGTAGCCAGCGGGCATCATTTTCATCCTGTGGAAAAACACAGACATGTCCTCAACCCCATGTCAGTACCGGATCGGGCCTGTGCCAAGCACTTGTTAAAGGATCTTTTCACTTAACTTGGGCAAAAGCTCTTTGCTCTCTCTTTTCCCAGAACCGCTGTGCTGCGGAATGGCCATTGAAATCCAATTTGCTCTCTCTTTTCCCAGAACCGCTGTGCTGCAGAATGGCCATTGAAATCCAAATTTAAAAATTTTGTATGAATAAAGTATGAGAAAGTATATTAACAGGAGAGAAGGGGTATAGTTCCCCCCCTTTTAATTTAGAAATTTGGTGTTTTAACAAACCGTTGGCCCGTTTGACAATTCCTTGACCATGAGGATTATAGGGGATTCCTGTAGAGTGAACAATTTGGTAAGATTTGCAAAAAGTTTGAAAAGTTTGTCCAACATATCTTGGACCATTATCAGTTTTAATTTGTTTAGGAAGTCCCATAGTAGCAAAGCAGCGTAAGGCATGGGAGATACAATGTTTGCCAGCTTCCCTGCTAAGGCTTAGAAAGAAGATATGGCACTTCCCACCTGATTTGGCTGGAACCTCTGTTCGCCATGTGTGACTAAGACTTGTCACCCAGACATCTGTTTGCAGGACAGAGTGAGACAAGTGTGACCTCAACTCAGTTCCTGTGGACACATGCCCATCCATTCAAGTTGACACTCTTGAGGCTAGGCTGAGTCTCAGAGCCAAGGGTCGGTAGCAAAGAAGCAAATTTGTGTTGTTTGTACTCACTGATGGCTTCTGCTAGAACTCAGGTCTTACTGGGGTTTTCCCAGGTAGCCTCTGTGGGAAGGCTTTGAGGACGATTTATCGAATGGCTTCTCACAGTAGGAGAGGCTCTTTGTGATTTACTTTCTATAACTAGGAGAGTTTTAAGTGCTAGCAATCTTAGGATTTGTCCCCTGGGCAGAGGGACTCCAGAGCTAGAAGCCTAATAAGGAATCCAGAATGAGCTGGATATGTCTAGACTGCAATCTTAGATCTGATACTAAATAATGGTGTGACTGTGATCAAATGAATGCACTTCATTTTTTCACCAGGAAAAAAAAAGAGTAGAAATTCCTTCTCCATTGTACGATTTATGTAAATTGTTTGGCATATTAGTGTTTAGAGCTTAAATAATACTTCTGTTTTTTTTTGTGTTGGTTTTTTTTTTGTAAGTTTCTCAGAAAGACTAGGCAAATTCTCTTACCACTAAAGCTGCACCCACAGTTCATTAGTCTTTTTCTTACATTCCTTCCTCTGCTCCACAGAGGAACAAGTGGGAAATGTTGCAAAAGTTGCTCAGAACCTAAAGCTAATGTACATGGGGGTTAGTTAAACATCTGTAGGTCATTTATAAAGATAATCTTGCCTGTCAGTATCTCTTGGTGTTGTAGCAGTGGAATTTGGGGTTTTCATGATACCTAGTTTTGTCTCCAAAGTGTTCACCAAAATGACAGGGGAAACAGACCATTTAGACCGAAGCATACCGGGTAGAAAGACTTGGATTTATTGGGCATGGACTTAGTAAAGAGTGTCTTTACAGCTTCAGTATGAGATGTTTACCAAAATGAGTGTCTTCTCCATCTGACTCGTAGACCTATTCAAATCAGATTTATTTATACAGTGATATTTATAACATAAAATTGGACAGTCATTATTATATCATCTTTGTCCTCAGTAGAAAGGCATATTTACCTTTTTTGTAAGATCAAGAGACGCTCTAGAAAACCAAAAGAAAATTTTCTTTTAAGAACCCCAAATAATTCATCAAAGCTATGTTTAGCAGACTTGCGTTAGCAATGGCAGAGACAAGGAAATAACAGCTGCTATTTGTGGCTTGATCCCTGTCATACCTGACTGTCTCTAAGAGAGTAACTTGGCTCGTCACTATGGCTACAGAATTCTACTTCAGGTTGTGTTCTTTGGATCTTCCATGAAGTATGCATAAAGCAGGCATATTTACAGAACGGTTTCTCTGTCCAGCCAATGAAGAACGATGGGAATGGATACACCATTCAAGTGATAAGAACTCATTCATCAGTACCATTGGCCTCCTCAGCCTATTAGGTGTTGAAAAGATATGTCCCGGCCATCCCAGAGGACCATGCAGAGATCATCACAGACAGGAGAAGAAGGTTCAAAAGGAGGTTTATTAGTGGGGCCATAGTTCCCATGGGAGAGGGAGCTACATGGTGTCTGCACCTTATCCAGGTGGCAGCTTCTCTCTCTGGGGGTAAAGGGGAAGTAGATAGGTAGTGAGTAGGAGTGGCTCATTAGGTATGGGTGGATCTGGGGGCTAGTGGGAGGAGCTGAGGACCTGAGGCTAAGGAAGTGCAAACAGGTATAAGAACCTCTGTGGTGTCATCCATGAAGAATAGGAAATGAAGAAAGCCACCTTGGCTTTTTCATTAACATGTTACACAATCTTGTGCAAATCATTTCCACATATGGCTTTTTACAAACTGGTCATATCATTGTAAGTAAGAGCTGGGCAATAACGACTTAGCATCTTAGTCAATTCTCTACCTAGCATAAATTCTAAACAGTACCAGATTTTGGGATTATTTTTGGGGGGGAGCAAATAAGGCAGACTTGCCCTGTATCCTCATGGAGTTTCTAGTTCCATGAAGATGACACCAAATGTTAATTTGAAAAGGACTTTCCATGTGGGATAAGCAAAATCAAGAGGAGTACATTTTGGAGCATATAACCTAAATCTATGAAATGTTTACAATATGGGAAGTTGTTTAAATGGTTTGGTGGTAGAGAAAGAAAACTATACTTATGTTTCAGAAATTCATAATAGAAGAAAATATGGCTCCTGAGAAAATCTGTAGGAATGGATACAAAGTTTGTTGGTTGCCTTTTGAATTTCTAAGAATTGATGGATAGGTAGATAAAGGTACACTGGTAGCTGATCTGCTGATATTCCAAATGAAAGAAACATGATATTTTTTTTCTTGGTCATGGGGCTTGAACTCTGGGCCTGGGCTCTGTCCCTGAGCTCTTCAGCTCTACCACCTGAGCCACTTTCTAAACATGATTTTTAATATAGAATGGACAGCCTGTTCTATATGATGATAGTCTATTCTATTCTATGAATAGTGAGATTAAAGTTGAGAACTTCTTGTGTGGAGTGTTTAACAGCTACAGGTAAAAGGTGAGACTAGAAGCCATCTGGTGGTGGCTCAGTTATAATTCTAGCTTCTTAGGAGATTGCAATCTGAAGGTTGAGATTCAAAGCCAGCCTAGGCAGGAATTTCCATGAGTCTCTCACCTTCAATAGCCACCAAAAAGCCAAAGTAGAGCTGTGGCTCAAGTGATAGAAAGCCAGCCTTGAGCAAAAAAGTTAAGGGGCATTGCCCAGGCCCTGAGTTCAAGCCCTAGTATGAGCATACACAGAAAGTAGATACTTCTTAAGGTATCCTCTTATGAAATGACTATTTACAAAATGGGAGTAAATGCCAACAAGCGCAAGTACCCCTCATTCCCAAGTGGGAGCAGTACAGATCCTGGTGATGGATTGAGGTCGCCCCAGTATGGTGATGGACGTAAATGGTCACGCTTGCTTTGAGATAGAGCATTCTTCCCCCTGGTGTCAGAGCCTTTGTGTTCCTTTGCTAATCCAGTGGATTTGAGCATATAAATCTCCATGTCTTGCTGTATACATTTTCAATGATATAGAGAACAGAAACAGTTTTACCTTAAGAAACTTGAATAAGCAACTTGAGATGGTGAATGTTATGGAAATGAAAATGGCAGATATTCTCCACTTCCTGTGACACAGAACAGGGCACAGTGATGAGGGTGCCCCCACGAATGTCCCCAGTAAGTCTTTCTGAGGCCTAATGAATCCAACAGGCTGGACATGACATGCTCAGTGACTTTTCTGCTGAGAGTGGACAAGGACAAGTTGCCTTTTGAAGGGGTGTTCTTGTTCTCTTTTGTCTGTCTGCCTTGTTTACAAATGAAGAAGCTAATTCTTCCAATTCTTGCTCTGTGATGCTTGGCTTGGAACTTGAGGCCTTTTCCTTGCTTCATTTAAACCACTCCTCCAGTTCCTTTTTTTTTTTTTTTGGCTTTTGAGTTATCTTTGGATAGTCTTTTGGGCTGGCCAGCCCTCCCCTTCCTCTATCTCTTCCACCTTTCTCCCTTTTCCTCTGCCCTTTTCACTCTTCTTCCCCTTTAACTCCTCCTCCCCTCCCTCCCCTGCTTTTCATTTGATCAGGTGGTCTCAAGACTGTGCTCCTCCCTACCTCTGTTCCCCAGTATCTGGGAAACAGAAGTGTGTCACGATGTCTGGCTTCCTTTCCCGTTCTCACTGTAGTAATTCCGTTGGTAATTATGTAAAAGGATACCAATACTATATGGAATTTCAATTCACTGTACCTTACTCGATGTGTGGGAGCAAGCATTCTTTCAAGGCCACAGTCTGCTCTGCTTCTGATTGCTTTGTAAGGGTGTAAAATCAACACTGTGACATGACCAAAATGGAAGCCATCCAAGACCTATCATGAAAAACTGTTTGGGTGCCCTCCTTACCATTTTAGAGACTTTCTGGGGTGGTTTGGTGGAAGTGGAGAATGTGAAAACTGTTTATGGATGACTCTGAGCTGCAGGCTGAAACCTGAAACCCAGGATATGACTGGCTACACCTAGAAGCATTGCTACCTGACCTGGCTTGCCAAGATGGGTGAAGTTTGGTGGGGTGGTTTCAAGTGCCATGGAATTTCACAATGCCCCCATCCCTCCCCAATTTGTGTTAACAATGGTGATTCTTACGTGGAGATAGGAGGAACTGAGCTAAATAGGAGTTCACTGCTCCACCAGTTTCTTCCCAATTGAATTGCGAGCTATCCCTTGTCTTCTTTGGTGATGGACAAAATCAGTAGAGAAAGCAAATAGTTTCTCCAACCCATCAGCTCTAAGATACCTGAAATGCAGTCAATGTTGCCCTTGTGTATAGTAGATACAGCCACAGCCATGAACTTTGGGCTAGTATTCCAACAGCTAGAATAAGTGGAATTAATACTGTCATTCAACTTACTGTGGAACTTCTTCCCCTCAAAATTTGGAATTTCTATGAGTACAGGATAATTTGGAATTGCGATGACACTTCTGACGTCATTGCATCCAGAGATGTCACTGCCTCTTCAGTTGAAGGCCTTATTCTCTTCACGAATGGTAGTTGAAATGTATTCATTTCCCTTCATAATGTGTTCCTTACATTGATCACTAGATTCATGCAGTTTTTGTTATAAGGGCATACTTATAGGCTTTGACACCTAAAATGTAAAAAAAAAAATATAATTTCAATTTATAGGCGTTCTGGTCTTCATTATGGACATGAAGCTTTAATTCTTGTATTTAAAATATATTCACACGTTATAAAATACAATGATCATATTTACTCTAATTGAGTAAATTGTAGCAAGCTCTGGCTTGTACATTATGGTATAACTGGGAGTCAGAATATATGTCTAGATCGTCTTCTTTGTTATCGGTTCCTCTCGCCTCTTCTCCCACTCTTCTCACCTCTTTTCCTCCTCTTCCTTCTCCTTTTCTTCCAAAAGAGCTCAATGTTCCTCACTGAAAGTGAGGAACATATTCCTTAATCTGTTAGCACTAGAAAGTTGGGGAAATGCACAATGTAACCCACTGTGATATACATCACAAACATCAACATCTCTCACCCCATCCGTCTGCCTTAAAGTCTGAGATTTTTTTAAAGCCTTTAAGTCATCCCAGTTTTTGACATGTTTCTGTGCATTTTTTCATTTTTCTTTGTGCTTTTTTACTTTTTGGTGCCTGCACCAGGGCTTGTACACAGGTCCTGAGTGCTATCCCTTAGCCTTTGCACTCAAGGATAGTGGTCTACCACTTGAACCACAGCTCTGTTTCCTGATTTTTTGGTGATTAATTGTAGATAAGAGACTTTCTGGTGCATGCTTTCTTTGAACCTTGATTCTCAGAAATCATCCTCTTGAGGATTACAGACATGAGCCACTGGCACCTTGCTCCTTTGAGCTTTTATTCTTCACACATACGCACATAGAGTCTTGTCAACAAGTTGCTGCTGCCATTAACTTTTTAATATAGTTATTGTTAACACTAGAGTTTTGTTGAGCAGTTAATGTTTAGCTGGCCAAATAGTATCTGCAACATAACTTTCCCCCAAATTACAATGTCCCTTAGTATCTGAAGTGGGTTGGCTCTACAACCCATGTGGCTAATGAAGTTCTTTTGATATAAAACAGTATAATACTTGCATATAAACTACAAACATCCTTCATATACTTTGTCTTCTCTAGATTGCTTACAGTAAGTAATATAATTGAAATAATGTGTAGCTAGATTTTATACCATGTTATAGGGCATTATGACAAGAAAACAGTGTGAATGTGTTTTAGTACAGATGCACTGCTTTTCCCTTAAAGATGTACAATCTGTAATTGGTTGAATTTGCATATGCAGAGTATTTATTTGTGCATTATTTATAGAAACTATGCTGTAAGAAAGTTGGTCTTTGGTAAAATGATGATGGTTCTATGTTGAAACTGAAATGGACACCATGAGGAGACTGTGAGTTTTGTGTCTGCATTTAAATGACAGGCAAGATCTTGAGAAATTACTAATATTGTAGCCAATATTGACTGAGAAATCCAATGCATTTCACAGAGAGAGTGTAAATCTGGCCACATTGTAACGAGTACAACAGAAGGAAAATTGAAAGACTAACTTGTTCCCATTGAAATGAATGTCCACTGTCATCAGGTGTTTGAGCAGGGAGTTGTGGATAGCTCTTTGGCCAAGCAAAGCACATTTTATAGGTGTCTGGTAGGACATGCAATAGAATGACACAGCAGCTCTACAAGCTATTGAGCTTTGGTGAGTGATTGTTTTCCCTTCCATATATCGTTTCAAACTATGGGCTTCAAGGAAGTCTGCAACATAAAAATGACTTTTTGTTTTGACAGACCTGGGGCTTGAACTCAGGGCCTGGGCACTGAGCTTTTGCTCAAGGCTGGCACTCAGCTCTACTCTGAACTATCTGTTGGTTGGAGCTAAGTGTCTTGTGGACTTTTCCTGCCCAGGCTTGCTTTGAACTGTGATCCTCAGATCTCATTTCTGAGTAGCTAGGATTGTAGGCATAGGCCACCAGTACCTGACTTCCTGACTTTTTCTCCTCTGTCCTTTGTCCTCCTCCTCAGGCCCCCTTCCTTCCTTCCTCCTCCTTTTTTCATCTTTCTTCTTTTTTCCCCTTTTCTTCATTGCTTTGCTTTCTGAGAGAAGTCAATGATCAGCCAACCATGAAATGGGAAAGTGGACCAAATAAGGCTGGATAATTTATTTGAGCCAAACAGAGGTATTATAATCTATTAAAAATATTTAGCCAAACACACTGTATCTGTGACTTTATCTCCTAACCCTGCAGACTGTCTGGTAGTTGCCCAGTACCTGAGGCAGGAAGGCGGACCCGTGTGCCTGAACTTTCCCGTCATGTCTTTGCAACTGGTAGTTTTTAATAAAAGAAAAACTCTAACATTGTGAAATTACATCAGTGAAGAAACCATAGCTTTTTATGTTCTTGTATATGCTTTTCTTCTGTGCAACGTTATTCAATGCCCTAAATTTCAGCTAATTTTGAAATATTTTCTTGAATATTGAGATTAGTCTGGAAATCAGGCTAGGAATAAATGAAGTGCTGGTGTGGTAATAAAATTTATGTTACCATTTTATGAATATGAAAATGTCTAATTTTTATAACACAAGGTATCTTTGGATTAAGAAGTCTAGGACATTTTATTCTTTTACACCTTTTTTTTAAAGCAGGAAAACCTTTGCTTCTACCATCAGTCTTGAAGCAGAAATCCCAGAAAAGAGAATTTTATAATCAGTCACAAAGAATTCCTACACGCTTCATGTATCCCTTCCTCATCATTTCCCATTTCTTAGGAGTCTCCACATTGTTTAATTGTAATCATGTGCAACTAGCATTTTAAAGCTTCACACTGCTTTCACATTTATGGGATATGATGAGAAGATTAAGAATGGTTGAAACTTAAGAATAAATACAGGAAACTTAAGAGTAGATGTAGAAATGCGACTCCACCAGGCTTTCATGGAGCACACATTACCTCAGTGGACTTCATGTTGTGGCCATCCATATATAGAAGAACAAACTAGAAGGTGCACTGTCCCAAAAAACCCTCATTCTAGTCAGGCCCCTCTCCTGTACTCTGCTTTGCAATTCTGTAGCAGGAATCTAAACTCTGGTTTCCTTCCATTGCATTGGTGTTGTTTGACCTGACTTTCCCTCAGCTTGGAACTTACGCATATGGGACTCAGGTGGCAGGGCCCTGCCTTTCCAGGGCCTGCACTTAGTATTCAATCTATTGTGGAGCAGAGGGATGTTCATGACCCATAGCAAAACTCCTCCCACGTCCCATAAAGTGACATGTTGTTTCTATTAAGGGATCATTTTCTTAAGTGAAATCATGACCAGTTATGATGGCATGGAAGTATACAGAGGCCAAGTGATATGTGTTACTTTAATTACCGAAGAAGTATCTATTACGATTCCATAATGGTTCAAAGAAGAATTTTAAGACTGAAACATTGGTTTTTTTGTTTGTTTAGTTCAGAAGTAATTGAAATGGAATATGTAAATAGAGTCAAAGTGGACTTTTCCAAGTGAGAAAGAGAAGTCAATTGCACTTCGAAAGAAACTCTATGACTATAGCAAGAAAGACATCGCCAATTAACAAATATTTATTTTCCTTTGCTATTCTCTGCTATTTATCCTGTTACATAGTAGTGGAATGAATTAGGAAGAGAGTGATGTAGAGTGCATGGTTTTCCATTGCAACACGAACTATCTATCTATCTATCTATCTATCTATCTATCTATCTATCTATCTATCTATCTATCTATCTATCTACCTATATTTTTGCTGTTCCCGGGGTTTGAACTAAGGCTTGGACACAGTTCCTGAGCTTTTTTTGCTTAAGGCTAGCACTCTGTCACTTGAGCAATAGCTCCACTTCCAGCTTTTTGGTGGTTAATTGAAGAGAAGAGTCTCACAGATTTTTCCTGCCCAGGCTGGCTTAGAACCTCGATCCTCAGATCTCAGCCTCCTGAATAGCTAGGATTACTGGCTACAGCCACTGGCTTCCAGCTTACTTTCCCTATAGTCTTAAACTATGTAGGAATCAACTCTTTGGTAAGCTTTTTTTCATTTTTATGTTTATATTAGTAATGATTATTTTGTCTCCATTTTCCTATCTTATGATTATTTAATTATAAGACAATTGTTTATTTTTTATTTGATTAGTTATTTAAAGGACGGGTCTTTGGGGCTTTATATCATAGGATCCAAAGGTAGCACTAATGTCTGTGAACCTTAAAATTATACTATCCCTTTTTTGATGAACAAAGCTCATTAGAAACTGGAGCCTGTGGCTCAGGCCTGTAATCCCAGATCCTCATGAGATTGGAGGATTGTGCTTTGAAACCCGCCCTGGGCAGGGAAATCCATGACATCCATCCTCCATGAACCACCAAAGTACCAGAAATGGTGCTATTTCTCAAGGGGTAGCATGCCAGCATGGAGTGACAAAGCTAAGGGACATAGCCCAGTCTCTGAGTTCAATTTTCAGTGCTGGCTCAAAAACCAAAACCCCACCAAAACACAAATGACCTGAAAGACTCTAGTCCCTGTGCGTAGGAACTAATAATTTGTCCTACTACTGTGAAGGGAAGAGCTTCTGAGTTCTTACAAAAACTATCTTTAAGTATTTGTGCAAAGGAGTTGCCATTTGACAAAGCAGTTAATGAATATGGCAGATCTTAACCCACCTCACCCCTTTCAACATTCTTGCCCCTCCTTCCTCTGCCCACCCTTTCCATTTTCTTACTTTTGTAGTATGTACAATGAATTCTTGACTACATTCCCCCCCTTCCCCTTCATTTGTCTCCCGCTCTCCACTTGCCCCCACTTGATGAGCTGCTGTTTTTCACCCTTATGCTTTGGGAAGTAATGATAAGCACCACCCCCCTACCCCAGTTCTTCCTCAGAACTTTCTAGATTCCTAAGAGTGGTCATTGTAAATGTATAACACAAGAGTAAATAGAATAGCAAGATATGAGAGGGTTGAAGACATGCTTTAATCATTAGACTTTGTGATTCGAATAAACAACTGTGGTTGAATAAAGACACTGCACATTCCTGTTGGATATTTCTCATAGAGTGAACACAGTGCTGTCCCAACTCTTTTACTCTATTTAAGTTTTTGGCTCATCACTTGTATTTGTTTCATTATCTAACAAAAATATCGCGTGTCTCTTGTTTGCAAAGGCTGCAGAGGAGGGAATGCTTATTCTATGTGTAGAGAGAGAAGGAAGGCTGGAGAGATGTTTGTGCTTGTGCAGAAGCCATTTTTTTTTTAATAAACGCAGGATAGGTTGTCCACCTCCCAAATTTTGCACTACTCTTTTCGCTGTCCTAGCTTTGACTTATTTTGTTGTATGTTCTCGTTTGGTTATTTCCTTGAACATCCCATCTAATTTCCATCTTATTCATTTTTGTGTTGCAGCTTCTGACAACTGTCTTAAGTCCACACTTCTCTAGATTTTTATACCTAGCAGCCATTTGGCTTCTACTTTTCCTGGTCTCTCTCTTCCTCTCTCACTACCTGTGCCTAATGTTGAGGTTATAGTATCCAAAATAGATCAGGCCTCAGCCACCTTGGTGTGTTCATGCTATCTGTCCCTTCCTGCCTCAGTGTCTGTACCTTTTGGCTGGTTTCACTCAGATTATGGCCAGAGAATGGCTGAAGTAAATAACAGGAAGAAAGAAAGGAAATGTATGGTGATTAGCAGTTCTTTGAGGGAAATGTTTACCTTTATTCACAAACAGTGTATGTGTTGGTAGTTTTCCTATTGCCAGAGAAAGAGAGTGTTGATTCTAAATGTTAGTTTTTAACATGAGAATCTTAAGCATTATATGTCATAACTCTAAAAAATGTTAGGTGTTTCAGAATCTTTAAAAAATATTTATTGTCTTTTTTCTCCTTTATTGTCAAAGTGAAGTACAGAGGGGTTACAATTTCATATATAATGCAGTGAGTACATTTCTTGTCCAACATGTTAACTCCTCCTCCCCTCCACATGCCTACCTCTTCCCTCCTGCTTCCCCTTCCACCCACGAGTTGTATGGTTGGTTTACACCAAATGGTTTTGTTAGTATTGTGTTTGGAGTTGTTTGTATTTTTATCCTTTGTCTATTGATTTTGATATTTACTTTCTCTTCCCTAGCTCTAATACACGTATATACAGTATCCAGGGTGCTCAGATGAGATACAGTGATAGTGGGGGTAAAACCACAGGAAGGGAATACGAGAGAAAATAAAAAGGGTACGGATTCATATCGCATGTTGAAAATAATTACAATAATGATATACCACTTGTTTCCATAACATGGAGCTCATTTCACTTAGCATCATCTTAAGTGTCCATAAGGGCATAGCTATTGGGCTATTATGACTTCGGCTTTGACTAGCCTAAACATGTACTAATTATTCCAAAAACATGTACTAATTATTCCAAGCACCCAGCACCCCTCACGGAGGCACGGGAGGAGGACTGAGCGCCTAGCACACACACACACAGGAGGACTGAGCACCCAGCACCTCGTGTGGAGGAACGGGAGGAGAACTGAGCGCCCAGCGCCTCCTGTGGATTCATGGGAGGAGGACTGAGCACCCAGGCCCTCGTGTGGGACACAGGACTAACTGCCCAGCACCCACATGAGAAGACTGAGCACCCAGCACTTTGTGTGGAGGCACGGGAGGACTGAGCACCCAGCACCTCGTATGCAGACACCGGGGGAGGACTGAGCACCCAGCACTAACAAAGGAAGACTGAGCACCCAGCACCTTGTGTGGAGACGCCAGGGGGGACTGAGCACCCAGCATCTTGTGTGGAGATGCCGGGGGAGGACTGAGCACCCAGCACCCACGCAGGAGGACTCAGTACCCTAACCCTGGGTACGTGTGTGCATGCGGGGGGGAGGCTGGGGTGACCCCGGCGGCGCCATGATCAGGGCCCAGGCTGCAGGCTCAGCTCCACCACAGGCCATGGCTCCTCCTCCTCCTCCTCCTCCTCCTCCTCCTCCTCCTCCTCCCAGCGGAGGACAGGGGGAGGTGCACGGCTGTCCAGCTGTCCGTGTGTCCATCCGCCCATCTCTTTGTCTGTCCGTCTGTCTCCCTCTGTGTCTGTCCGTCCATCCATTTGTCCATGTGTCCGTCTGTCTCCAGGTCTGTCTGCCCGTCTGCTCATCTGTCCATCTGTCCATCCATCCGTCCATCTGTCTGTCTCCCTGTTTCTCCGTCTGTCTGTCTGACCATCTGCTCAGTGTGTTTGTCCGTCTGTCTCCAGGTCCATCTGTCCATGACTGTCTGTCTCCCTGTGTGTCTCACTGAGTGCTCATCTGTCTGTCCGTCTCCCTCTCTTGTCTATCTGTCTCCATGATGTCCATCTGTCCATCCGTCCATCTGTGTCTTTTTGTCATCTGTCTGTCTCCAGTTCTGTCTGTCTGTCTCCCTGTCCACCTGTCTGTCTGTCCTGCTCATCTGTGTCCCTGTCTGTCTGTCTGTCCATCTGTCTGCTGTGTGTCTGTCTGTCCGTCTCCCTGTCTGTCTGTCTCCATGTCTGTTTGTCCATCTGTCTGCCTGTCTCTTGTCCATGCCTGTTTGTCTGTCTCCAGGTCTGTCCATCTGTCTCCCAGTCTGTCTGTCTGTCTGTTCATATGTCCGTCCTTCTCCCTGTCTCCCTGTCTGTCCGTCCGTCTGTCTTCATGTCTGTCCGTGTCTCGATTCCCATCGCTGTCTGTCTGTCACCGCCCAACCCCCCAGCCCCCCATGTCCCTCTGTCCCTCCGTCCGTCCGTCTGTCCATCTTCACCAGTCAACTTGTCACTGACACAGGGAACGCGGGCGCTCAGGAGCCTGCAGGGCAGACGGACGGACGGGTGGATGTGGGCTCGAATCCCGGCCTCCCGCATGGCCCACAATGCGTTGCGTTCCCCCCCCCACCCTGGGGGCCCCGGGTTCAGATTCCTGCTCACCTCTGACAGCCCCAGCCCAGGCCCAGCGACCCCAGTGCTGCCGAAGCAGCAGGTGCAGCATGGCTGGCCCGGCGGGGACCCTTGAAACCTCCGACCGTGTGGGTGTGCACACACTCGGGGAGGAAGGGATGGGAGGGGGAGGGGTCACATGAAGTGGGGAGGGAGGGACACGTGACCCTCAGCTCCTTGCCCCAGCCCTCCCCACACGACTCCACCTGCAAAGGCTCCCCCCCATGTGAGGCCTCTGAGGACACTTCAAATCGCCACCTATCCACCCACAGGCCCAGAATGGTCTTGGGGACACTTGAAACCACCCCCCCACCCAGATCCCCATTCCCCCGGGGACACTTGAAACCGCCGTGGGGACACTCAAAACTGCCCTACATCCACTCACAGGCCCAAGGTTTTCGTGGGGACACTGGATACCGCCCTCCATCGATGCACACGCCGAGGGTTGCCTTGGAGACACTTGAAACCACCCCCTAAAGAACTGCTCCCATCATGGGACACTTGAAACTGACCCTCACCCAGACCCCCTCCCCTTGGGGACACTTGAAACCGCCCTCCATCCACCCACAGGCCCAGGGTTGCCTTGGCGACGCTTAAAACCGCCCCCTACAGAACCACTCCAACCCGGGGACACTTGAAACCGCCCTCCATCCACCCACAGGCCCAAGGTGGTCCTGGTTACACTTGAAACCACCCCCCCAAGAGCCCCTCCCCATTGGGATACTAGAAAACACCCTTGGGACACTTGAAACTGCCCTGGGTACACTTGAAACCACCCACCACAGACCCCTGCCCACCCTGGAGACACTTGAAACGAATCGCCCCAGACCCCTTCCCCCGGGAACACTTGAAACCGCCCTCCATCCACCCACAGGCCCAAAATGGTCCTGGGGACACTTGAAACCACCCCCCACCCAGAATCTCTACTCCTGGGGACACCTGAAACCTCTCTGGGGACAGTTGAAACCGCCCTCTGCTCCCCAAACTCCACCGTGTTGCTCCAGGAGCCCTAGGTCAGGGTGCGGGCTTCCCTGGCCCGGATGCACAGGCCTGGTGAGGCCCGGGTTCGAGGCCTGGCAGGGCGTAGGTGTTGTCTGAGCCTCCCAAGACCTCAATGTGGGGGGAGACTCGCCATGGGGCAGGGGTAAACTGAGGCACGGGGCGGTTCCAGGAGCATTCACCGGGGAGTCCTGGGAGACCAGCTGGCCACCATGCTAAAAGAACAGAGCACAGGCCTCAGTCAGCACTGACTGCGGGGCAGGGTGCTGAACCGTGTACTTCTGGGTGATGTGCTTAGTACTCCCACGTGCTGTGTGGAGTACTCCCCAGTGCTGGGCTGAGTACTCCCGGGTGCTGCACTGAGTACTCCCATCCCTCCCCGGTGCTGGACTGCGTACTCCCATCCCACAACAATCCGGAACCCCACCCCCTCCTGACCGTTGCTGGACTAAATACTTCCCGCCAGTGCTGGACCGAGTACTCCCGGGTGTTGCACTGAGTACTCCCATGCACAGGGCCAGCTGGTACCGGAAGTCGTGCTTGCTCCACTGCCTCCAGGTCCTGTGTGGCTCCCACCATACCTGCCAGCCCCGGGGGCCACAGGCAATGCTCACGTTTCACAAGGGGTCAAAGTGTTCTGAAAACTGCCACAGATGAATGGAGGGACAGCGGGTGGGGTGGGGGGGCTCGAAACTGCCCTCGGTGGTGCCAGGGATACTTGAAACTGCCCTTGTGGGTCTTGGGGGACACTCAAAACTGCCCTGGATGCTCATGGGGACAGTGGAAACCGCCCTCCATCCACCAAGGTGCTCGTGTGGACACTTGAAACCGCCCGCAGCGGTCTCGGGGACACTTAAAACCGCCCTGGATGGTCCTGGGAAAACTTGAAGCTGCTTTTGGGGGTCATGGGGAACCCTTGAAATCGCCCTAGGTGGTCTTGGGGATACCTGAAACTGCCCTCCATGCACCAAAGTGCTCGTGGGGATACTTGAAACCACTCTCGGTGGTCTCGAGGACACAAATCCGCCCTCGGTGTTCTTGGGGACACTTTAAACTGCCCTTGGTGGTCTCTGGGATACTTGAAACTGCCCTGGGTGGTCCAGGGGGTACTGGAAACCACCCTCACCAATTTCACGGGCATAGAGCCAGGCGTCCAGGAAGTGGACGGGGCCAGCGGGGCTCAAGCCGGTGACCAGGGCGTAGGTCTGGGCCCAGAGGCCAGCAAGATCGGGGAGGATGCAGCCCACCTGGAGGCCGGACTGGCACATGTCGGCCAGCACTCATGGTACAGGCCGGTCCTAGGGAGTGGTGGGGCATTAGAAACTCACAATGTCCGAAGGGGGGGACATTAGAAACCGAAAATGGCCAACAGAGGTGGCATTACAAACTGACAATGCCAAAGAGAGGCGTTAGAAACTGACAATGGCGGGATGAGCGGGGAACATTAGAAACCGACAATGGTGCGGAGGGGGCATTGAAACCGGCAGGGGTGGCCCCACCTGGAGTCCGGATCCTGAAGGAATACTGTGTCCCCCACGGTGCCTGCGGCCCCAGTGCCCATGAGCAGTTCAGGGCCTGGGCCTCGAAGACATAACACACAAGGCCTGGGGAAACGACATGGCGGGGGGGGGGGTGGAGGGTGGAGGGCCTGTGGGGAGACTTACCCCTGACCCTTCAACCCCACGACCTCTGACCCTTCAACCCCAAAACCCCTGACCCTTCAACCCCATGTCCCCTGACCCGTCAACCCATGACCCCTGACCAGTTCAACCCCATGATTCCTGAACTTTCAACCCAATGACCCCTGAACCTTCAACATATGACCTGTGACCCCTGACCCTCGATCCCCCCCACCCTACCCGGAACTTCAGGACCTCACCCGGGTTTGTGAACCCCAGGCCTTTGGTCAGGGGCCTCCTGGCCACAGTGAGTGTAACCTCGAACTCGACTCCCTGGTACCACAGGAGATCCCAGAATTCGCAGCTACATTGTCCGACGGGGACCTTGGAGAGCGGGGGGGTCGGTGCCTTGACATAAACCGGAACACCTGGGAGATCCATTCGTCCATCCATGCCTCAAATTAGCCCCCGGAACACCAGGGAATGTGGGCCAGCCCACCCCTGCCTCAGTTTACCCCACAGCCCCCACCATTGGCCTCTCAGGATGGGGGCCTGGTGTCTCCGTCGTGCCTCGATTGCCCCAACTGTCCAGCAGTGTGACCGACCCCTTGTTCGGGTTCACAACGATGCACCGGGCCTCTGTGGTGGTGGCCACACAGTGCAAGCTTAGCCTGTGGCTCCTGGAGTCGAAGGTCAGGCCCAGGTCAGGTACAGGGTCAGGGGTCGCAGGGCCCAAGGTTGGGGGGGTCTCAGGGGTCAGGAGGGCGCGGGGAAGCTTCCAGAAGATGGTGTGGGAGTCTCTGGTTGGGTTGGGGGGGTCACGAGGAACAAAGGTGAGAAGTCAGGATCATCCATACAAGGGTACTGTGTTCGAATCCTCCCTTGGGCTGATGGAGGACCAGAAAGGAGGTGAGTTACCTGGATGAGCTTCAGCCATGAGGACGAGGAGGAGGAGGAGGAGGAGGAGGAGGGGGAGGAAGATGGAGGCTGCAGACCAGGGGAGGATCAGGGCAGGAGGCCTGGACCTGGAGAGCACTGTGGAGAGAGCAATGGGGATGGGTGGGTGGGTGGGTGGGTGGATAATTGGGTGGATGGGTGGAAGAGTGGGTGGATTGATCGGTGGGGGGGTGGATGGGTGGGTGGATCTATGGGTGGGTGGATGGGTGGATGGGTGGGTGGGTGAATGGTTGGGTGGGTGGGTGGATGGATGGGTGGGTGGGTGGATGGATGGGTGGGTGGGTGGATGGGTGGGTGGATGGATGGGTGGGTGGATAATTGGGTGGGTGGGGGAAGGGTGCTTGATCTCATCCCTCTCTCTTTCCCCCTCCCTCTCCTCCCTGGTGGCCCCGGGGGCTTTCACACTCACTGCAGGCCATTGGCACATCGGGTCGGGTGTGGGGCAGCCAGGGTGCCCGTCTTGGTTCCGGGGGTTTGGGCTGTCAGGTGTGGACCCCCGGGTGGGTGTCCTGGGGAGCTTGGGGCGACTGGGCCCCGACGTTTCTGGGCTCCGGACGGGGAGTGGATGCCGCTTCCCCTTTCTCGCTTCTCCTGGGGGTTTCCTGGCTCCTGGGCATCTCATTCTCCTTTCTCGGGGATGGGGAAGCCAAGGCGGCACCCCGGTGAGGACAGGCCTTGGGGCCTCGGGGGTGCGGGTGCCATGCACAGACAGACAGACAGACAGACAGACCTGAGTCCTCCTTGGGTGGTGGTGCTGGGTGCTGAGTCCTCCTGGGTGGTGGTATTGTGTGCTGAGGCCTCCTGGGTGGTGGTATTGAGTGCTGAGTCCTCCTTGGGTGGTGGTGCTGGGTGCTGAATCCTCCTTGGGTGGTGCTGGGTGCGTCTCCCAGACAGAGAGACACAGTCCAGTCGGAGGAATGGAGGGGCGGACAGAGGGACGGACATGTGGATTGGGAGACGGAAAAGGAGGGACGGGCGGACACACAGACGGAGAGAGGCGCAGACACACAGACAGATGGACAGACAGGACAACATAGAGACAGACAGGGAGACAGACAGACGCACAAGAGATTGACAGACAGATGGACAGGGAGACAGACACATAGACAGACAGATGGATGGACAGATGCAGGGGGCCCTGCACCCGGGGCGCTCTCCTGACCAGCAGGAGAGGCAAGGAGGCGCGCCCCTCCCCGCCGAGGGTGAACCCAGAATAGGTAATAAGCAGCAAGTCGCCCGCACGCAGCCCAACCCAACCTTTATGCCACAGTTAGATGGTCAGTCGACTTGGGCAGAGTTCAAGACCGCTCTCTGTTTATTGGCGCGAACCCCATCTTAAGTATGGGCAATGGCAGCAGGAAGAGGAGGGGTGTAACATACCTAGTCAGGGGCTACGATTGGAGGTCGGAGCTGTCCGTCAAGGGTGGAAGGCCATGGGACCTCCCTAAGGGGCGGCCTGAGTCTATGTCACTACCAGCAGGACCACCCCAGGTTACTGCCTAGAGCTGCCTTCCAGTTCCGGACCCCGAAGGCAGGCGGGGTTAGCCAGGATCCCTCTCCCCGGAGGCGGTGCAACAGTCACACAACTCCAGGGCGTGCACAGTCGGGGCCAGGCGGTGCGCCCCACATCTCCTCCTTTTCTGTTTAATAAGCTGGTGGATGTCCTACTTGAGAAAGCGCCTGTCTTAGGTCGTCCCCCCTGAAGGATCTTACCTGTCATTGGCTGGCCATCCTAGCTCGTCGGGCCACCCTGCCTATGAGGCTTGCCAGCCCCAGCAAAGGAACAAGGCGGGAGGAGAGGGGTCTGTGCTCAAGAGGAGGCCCTGCTATTTCTGCCTCACGCCTGTGCACTCTGGTAGGCTGCACATCCTGGAAGGGGCCATGACCAATTTCATAGGGTTCCCAAATGGCTAAAGGCAGCATAATGCTGCCAAACCACCGTTGACTGGACAGCTCTGGCTCATTGCTTAAGAACTAGGGGAAGCCTATTTGCCCTAGCATGGTCAGGTGTAAATACAGAGGCTATATAAGCACAGAGGCAAATGCAAACACAGGTCATGGGGGTCTCTCCCACGAGGAGGAGAGGGTAGGGGAGCCACCAGCATTCCTTCCAGAGGGACCAGCCAACACAGCAAGCCTGCAGCTCCCAATGAACAGTACCCACACCTTGCTCCCTGTTGATCTTGCTAGCACCTGGCACTGGACCGTACATGGGGGGAATGGAGTGGATCGGGTGAGAGAACAGAAACACTTATTTCCTTGAAGCTTAAGAACATAATGGGAGGGCTCAAAGTGAGGAAGTGGGTGGATGGACCTTGAATAAACATTCAGAACCATCTAGTTCTCCTTTCTGTTACAACCTAAAGCCTGCAAGACCAGAGATCTGTCACACAACTCTCCTCTATCTTATTGGCACCAAAAGGGTCCGAGGACATGTTAGATTGTTGCAGAGCCATAAATGAAGTACTCATTTTCAGTACTTGATGCACTTAGGGTACATTTGAAACCCATTTCCCTCTTCTACCTTTACGCTTCTATCTCCCTAACACAGCTGAAGCCAAGTTTATCATCCAATTGAGGAGGAAGAGAGCAGAGGAGGAGGAGAGCAGAGGAGGAAGAGAGCAAAGGAGGCGGAGAGCAGAGGAGGAGGAGAGCAGAGGAGAGCAGAGGAGCTCAGAGGAGTGCAGAGGAGAGCATTATTTATTTTTGTTTGTTTTGCTCCCAGCTGGGAGGAGAGCCACAGGCTGAGGATGGTCCTTGCCTGCGGGTCCCCGTGCTGAGCCCCATACAGGTCCCTCACCGCGCCTGCCTGGCACCTACTCTGCCAACTACTTGTGCAGCCGCCAGGACTGAACTTTGGAGGACTTGTCGCTACTCCTCTGGCCAGTTGTCTTGGCAGGAGGTAGAAGGTGGCCAGAGGACCCCCCCCCTTACCATGCTGGTGAAGAAGCCTGTGGGGAAGGGAGCAGGGTGAAAGGCTGGATCTGAAGAACCCAGCCCTTCCAGGCAGCATTGCACCTGTGCCATGCCCCCGTGCACCACCCTGGCCACCCTCCTCTCCGGGGTGGCCATGATTTCGTGTCTGTAACTTGGGGTGAAAACCAACGACCTTCAGGCGAGGATCCTCACCCTGGAATCTGCTAAAAGGGCACCCTCCGTTCCCCTGCTGCCGGAGAAGGCAGATCAGCTGAAGACCATAGTCAGGTGTGTGAGGCTGGGCCTTGCTCGAGGGAGAGTTGCATGTGGATAGAATTTTGCACAGGTTCAGTCAGTCTACAGGATCCACCCTTACTGGTTATACAGTTGATTTGGGATGTGTGAGCCTCTGTGGTATCTATTTATTCAAGTCCCTTCCTTGGTTTCTCTCCAAGTCTGTGTGGAGGATCTTCCCTCTGTCTTCCTTAAGGATTGCATGTTGCAATGGCAGTAGGGGCTTTGCCCGGCTGTTTAGTTTTGTGGAGTCTGGGCTGTCAGCATTCTCAGTTGTATGGAGAATATTCATTGTAATGCTCACATCTGTTTTTCATTTGATAAGGTTAGGCCTTATCAATAGAGAATGGTAAGCACTCTTAAAAGTGAAATAAGCCCATAGATTTAAAAATTCATTTAACTCGGAATTCTTTTCATATTAAAGGTTTTAAAAATTGGGAAAAAAAAGTTTTCCTTTGTTTTTTTGGAGGGGGAGAGTTAACAGAGGTTGTGTTCAGATATTGATGAATGGAGAATTGAAAGGGATTCCTTTAAAGATGACTTAGACTCCAGTAGGGAGAGGGTAGTTTTTCTGCCAGTGGAGAGATGCAGTAGTTGCAGCCCGAATGTGATAAAGTATGTCTACAACATTGGCTGTTTTTGATAGGACACACATTGCCATGAGCTGCATTGTTAGTGCCGGAGTTTTGCCTTGGCTGTGCAGGGAGAGGGTGGGGATAGTTGAATAATGAAGAAAGGTATTACCCAAATCTTTCAATCTATGTCAATGTTAAATTGATTTTTAAATTAAAAACAAAATTATGTCTTGAGTACTGTTAGCATTGGCTAAGATCCATGCACTTACATAAATGCTGTTTGTGCAGGCTATCAAACATTATTAACAGCCACAGAGGAAGAGTCCCTGAAGAACTCACAGAACTGGGATACTACTGCTAGCTCTTAATATATCTTCTTTTCCTACAGGAATCCTACGAACACATGGCTAAACTGAGAATCACAAGAGAAACACCTTCTGAGTGCAACTGTCCAGCAGGTAAGAAATGAAACTTAACTAGGTTCCATCTAGGGGAGAGCATTTGCAAACAAACGATCATATGCCTGTCAGGTCTACCTGTAACAGTAACAGAGAAAGAATGCAGACCCAACTTGCTTTAAGAAAATCAACATGTCTCCCTTTGACAGATGGTGAGTAAAGCCACAAATATTATTTTAAGCAGCATACCAGTGTCTGTGAGGGGAAAAAAAAGAGCTAATCCCCATGAAAAATATTGGCAAGGGGATATACAAATTTCTTAGTATCCCGGATTGAAAAGTCATCTTCAATTTTATTAAATAACTTCAGTGTTCGTGGTGAACCTGGTCTGAATAGCTGTGAAGCCCTGGTGTCTAATGTTATATTAGTGCAGAGTTTCTTGTGGTTATTATATTCGCAAGTGATCTGACCTGTAGGTAAAAATGAAGACTAAAGGAAATTAGTTCTTTATTTTGTTCTCAGTACCTTGCCAGAAATATTCTTCCATGTTGTCCATTTTTCTGTGTAGTTATAAGAAACCATAGTGACAGTGTGTATTAGAAGGATAGAGACGAAAGGGTAGTGAATGAGCACCCCCACCCCCCACCCCCGAATCATTAAATCTTCATTCAGAGACTTCTGAGCCTTGGTTGTTGTCTGTAGACCTAACAATTTAAAAGCTCTTGGAATATGGCCAGGGGAAGGCATTTAGTGGATACAATATTATATAAGGCATCAAAACTCCCATGAATCTCAAGAAGTTCTTTAGATAAACATGGTGAATGTATTTATGAACATTCTAGTTTCTTTCATCCTTATGCATGGAAAATGAGTCTTTTTCTCTCATATGGAAGAGCTCATTTCAATGTAGTCATGTGCTTCATAATGACACTTCAACCCAAGACAGGTCACAAATATAACAGTGGACACCTAAGATTGTGTAACCTAGTGATGTCATAGCCAGCTTAGTTTGTGTGAGTGAGCTGTGTGATGTTTGCTCAGCAGTGGGATGGCAACAGCACAGCCCTTAGAACACGCCCCAGTTATGATTAAGCTGCAGGTGACTGTGAAAAACTTTGCGGCTGCTGTTCACTGCTGGCTCACGCCTGTAATCCTGGCTACTCAGTAGGTGGAGATCTGAGAATTGCAGTTCAAAGCCAGCCTAGTCAGCAAAGTCTATGAGACTCTTATCTCCAACAAACTAAGAAAAAGCTGGAAAAGGCACTGTGGCTCAAGTGGTAGAACGCTAGCCTTGAGCACAGAGAGGCTCAGGGATAGCACCCAAGACCCTGAGTCCAAGCCCCGGGACTGGGGATAAAAAGGACTACTGCCTGTAATTTCTTATAGTTTGCGGTTGGTTTTTGTCTCATGATAACTAGTTCAGGCACAGTTTAGACTTTTCAATTTTCAGGTTATACAGCATAAAAGCTTTTAGTATTTGTATTTAGTATTTGTATTTGACCATCTTTGAGATATATTATTTTTTCAGTGAAGGCTTTTGATGAGAAGACAAAGCGTGGATGTTTGACATTGTGTGTTTCATCCTGAGTAGTTGAGAAAGACCTCAGAAGTAAGATATTCAAGGGAAGAACTTTTCCAGGACAGGAATGAAATCACAGCTGCCCCTGCCCCATAGAGATGATGTTAATTTCCCCGACAGTGGGTAGGGTAGGTATAGGACTTCACAAATCACACCTGGCAGGAAAGAGCATCTTTTGAATATACAAAAAAATCCAGTACACGGGCTGTGTGTATGTGGGGAGCTTAAATTTAATTTGGAAGATTCATAACAAACTTGGTAATATGTTGAAAAGTGACCACACCGAGTTCTATTTCCAGAGGAGATACTATTGTTTTTATGATGCTTCATGTAGGCCAGTGATTGAACTCTTGTCATCTGGGAGAAAGCTATTATCCTTAAGAGTTTGCTGTATATTCCCTGGGATGATTATTACAGACTTTGTTTTTCCATCTTGCTTTTTTTGGGGTCAGTCCTGGGCCTTGGACTCAGGGCCTGAGCACTGTCTCTGGCTTCTTCCCGCTCAATGCTAGAACTCTGCCACCTGAGCCACAGCGCCCCTTCTGGCCGTTTTCCATATATGTGGTGCTGGGGAATCGAACAGAGAGCTTCTTGCCACTAGGCCATATTCCCAGCCCTGTTTTTCCATCTTAATGTGATAAATGAATAATAAACAGCAATTCTCTTGGGTTGTTGTTTATTGGTTGCTCTATCACCTGCTTTCCTTCTTGCCACCACTAGAACTCTGCATTACATCAGTTTTTACCTGGCTCCTTGGGAGGGAACTCTGAAGGGGCACATTCAAACACACAGAACCAGATGGGGTTTTTGGTGAGTTACAGAAATAAACTCAGTTCTGCTTGTCCAATAACAAGACATCACCCAAACGCAGGCTTTGTGTTAAAAGATTCTGGAGAAAACCAGCTGATGCAGGATTATCTTAGGGAATGAGCTGGCTGGCCAAAAGGGCTTAGAAAGAAGATATGGCACTTCCCACCTGATTTGGCTGGAACCTCTGTTCGCCATGTGTGACTAAGACTTGTCACCCAGACATCTGTTTGCAGGACAGAGTGAGACAAGTGTGACCTCAACTCAGTTCCTGTGGACACATGCCCATCCATTGAAGTTGACACTCTTGATGACAGGCTGAGTCTCAGAGCCAAGGGTCGGTAGCAAAGAAGCAAATTTGTGTTGTTTGTACTCACTGATGGCTTCTGCTAGAACTCAGGTCTTACTGGGGTTTTCCCAGGTAGCCTCTGTGGGAAGGCTTTGAGGACGATTTATTGAATGGCTTCTCACAGTAGGAGAGGCTCTTTGTGATTTACTTTCTATAACTAGGACAGTTTTAAGTGCTAGCAATCTTAGGATTTGTCCCCTGGGCAGAGGGACTCCAGAGCTAGAAGCCTCATAAGGAATCCAGAATGAGCTGGATATGTCTAGACTGCAATCTTAGATCTGATACTAAATAATGGTGTGACTGTGATCAAATGAATGCACTTCATTTTTTCACCAGGAAAAAAAAAGAGTAGAAATTCCTTCTCCATTGTACGATTTATGTAAATTGTTTGGCATATTAGTGTTTAGAGCTTAAATAATACTTCTGTTTTTTTTGTGTTGGTTTTTTTTTTGTAAGTTTCTCAGAAAGACTAGGCAAATTCTCTTACCACTAAAGCTGCACCCACAGTTCATTAGTCTTTTTCTTACATTCCTTCCTCTGCTCCACAGAGGAACAAGTGGGAAATGTTGCAAAAGTTGCTCAGAACCTAAAGCTAATGTACATGGCAGTTAGTTAAACATCTGTAGGTCATTTATAAAGATAATCTTGCCTGTCAGTATCTCTTGGTGTTGTAGCAGTGGAATTTGGGGTTTTCATGATACCTAGTTTTGTCTCCAAAGTGTTCACCAAAATGACAGGGGAAACAGACCATTTAGACCAAAGCATACCGGGTAGAAAGACTTGGATTTATTGGGCATGGACTTAGTAAAGAGTGTCTTTACAGCTTCAATATGAGATGTTTACCAAAATGAGTGTCTTCTCCATCTGACTCGTAGACCTATTCAAATCAGATTTATTTATACAGTGATATTTATAACATAAAATTGGACAGTCATTATTATATCATCTTTGTCCTCAGTAGAAAGGCATATTTACCTTTTTTGTAAGATCAAGAGACGCTCTAGAAAACCAAAAGAAAATTTTCTTTTAAGAACCCCAAATAATTCATCAAAGCTATGTTTAGCAGACTTGCGTTAGCAATGGCAGAGACAAGGAAATAACAGCTGCTATTTGTGGCTTGATCCCTGTCATACCTGACTGTCTCTAAGAGAGTAACTTGGCTCGTCACTATGGCTACAGAATTCTACTTCAGGTTGTGTTCTTTGGATCTTCCATGAAGTATGCATAAAGCAGGCATATTTACAGAAAGGTTTCTCTGTCCAGCCAATGAAGAACGATGGGAATGGATACACCATTCAAGTGATAAGAACTCATTCATCAGTACCATTGGCCTCCTCAGCCTATTAGGTGTTGAAAAGATATGTCCCGGCCATCCCAGAGGACCATGCAGAGATCATCACAGACAGGAGAAGAAGGTTCAAAAGGAGGTTTATTAGTGGGGCCATAGTTCCCATGGGAGAGGGAGCTACATGGTGTCTGCACCTTATCCAGGTGGCAGCTTCTCTCTCTGGGGGTAAAGGGGAAGTAGATAGGTAGTGAGTAGGAGTGGCTCATTAGGTATGGGTGGATCTGGGGGCTAGTGGGAGGAGCTGAGGACCTGAGGCTAAGGAAATGCAAACAGGTATAAGAACCTCTGTGGTGTCATCCATGAAGAATAGGAAATGAAGAAAGCCACCTTGGCTTTTTCATTAACATGTTACACAATCTTGTGCAAATCATTTCCACATATGGCTTTTTACAAACTGGTCATATCATTGTAAGTAAGAGCTGGGCAATAACGACTTAGCATCTTAGTCAATTCTCTACCTAGCATAAATTCTAAACAGTACCAGATTTTGGGATTATTTTTGGGGGGGAGCAAATAAGGCAGACTTGCCCTGTATCCTCATGGAGTTTCTAGTTCCATGAAGATGACACCAAATGTTAATTTGAAAAGGACTTTCCATGTGGGATAAGCAAAATCAAGAGGAGTACATTTTGGAGCATATAACCTAAATCTATGAAATGTTTACAATATGGGAAGTTGTTTAAATGGTTTGGTGGTAGAGAAAGAAAACTATACTTATGTTTCAGAAATTCATAATAGAAGAAAATATGGCTCCTGAGAAAATCTGTAGGAATGGATACAAAGTTTGTTGGTTGCCTTTTGAATTTCTAAGAATTGATGGATAGGTAGATAAAGGTACACTGGTAGCTGATCTGCTGATATTCCAAATGAAAGAAACATGATATTTTTTTTCTTGGTCATGGGGCTTGAACTCTGGGCCTGGGCTCTGTCCCTGAGCTCTTCAGCTCTACCACCTGAGCCACTTTCTAAACATGATTTTTAATATAGAATGGACAGCCTGTTCTATATGATGATAGTCTATTCTATTCTATGAATAGTGAGATTAAAGTTGAGAACTTCTTGTGTGGAGTGTTTAACAGCTACAGGTAAAAAGTGAGACTAGAAGCCATCTGGTGGTGGCTCAGTTATAATTCTAGCTTCTTAGGAGATTGCAATCTGAAGGTTGAGATTCAAAGCCAGCCTAGGCAGGAATTTCCATGAGTCTCTCACCTTCAATAGCCACCAAAAAGCCAAAGTAGAGCTGTGGCTCAAGTGATAGAAAGCCAGCCTTGAGCAAAAAAGTTAAGGGGCATTGCCCAGGCCCTGAGTTCAAGCCCTAGTATGAGCATACACAGAAAGTAGATACTTCTTAAGGTATCCTCTATACTTATGAAATGACTATTTACAAAATGGGAGTAAATGCCAACAAGCGCAAGTACCCCTCATTCCCAAGTGGGAGCAGTACAGATCCTGGTGATGGATTGAGGTCGCCCCAGTATGGTGATGGACGTAAATGGTCACGCTTGCTTTGAGATAGAGCATTCTTCCCCCTGGTGTCAGAGCCTTTGTGTTCCTTTGCTAATCCAGTGGATTTGAGCATATAAAACTCCATGTCTTGCTGTATACATTTTCAATGATATAGAGAACAGAAACAGTTTTACCTTAAGAAACTTGAATAAGCAACTTGAGATGGTGAATGTTATGGAAATGAAAATGGCAGATATTCTCCACTTCCTGTGACACAGAACAGGGCACAGTGATGAGGGTGCCCCCACGAATGTCCCCAGTAAGTCTTTCTGAGGCCTAATGAATCCAACAGGCTGGACATGACATGCTCAGTGACTTTTCTGCTGAGAGTGGACAAGGACAAGTTGCCTTTTGAAGGGGTGTTCTTGTTCTCTTTTTTTCTGCCTTGTTTACAAATGAAGAAGCTAATTCTTCCAATTCTTGCTCTGTGATGCTTGGCTTGGAATTTGAGGCCTTTTCCTTGCTTCATTTAAACCACTCCTCCAGTTCCTTTTTTTTTTTTTTTTTTGCTTTTGAGTTATCTTTGGATAGTCTTTTGGGCTGGCCAGCCCTCCCCTTCCTCTATCTCTTCCACCTTTCTCCTTTTCCTCTGCCCTTTTCACTCTTCTTCCCCTTTAACTCCTCCTCCCCTCCCTCCCCTGCTTTTCATTTGATCAGGTGGTCTCAAGACTGTGCTCCTCCCTACCTCTGTTCCCAGTATCTGGGAAACAGAAGTGTGCCACGATGTCTGGCTTCCTTTCCCTTTCTCACTGTAATAATTCCGTTGGTAATTATGTAAAAGGATACCAATACTATATGAATTTCAATTCACTGTACCTTATTCGATGTGTGGGAGCAAGCATTCTTTCAAGGCCACAGTCTGCTCTGCTTCTGATTGCTTTGTAAGGGTGTAAAATCAACACTGTGACATGACCAAAATGGAAGCCATCCAAGACCTATCATGAAAAATTGTTTGGGTGCCCTCCTTACCATGTTAGAGACTTTCTGGGGTGGTTTGGTGGAAGTGGAGAATGTGAAAACTGTTTATGGATGACTCTGAGCTGCAGGCTGAAACCTGAAACCCAGGATATGACTGGCTACACCTAGAAGCATTGCTACCTAACCTGGCTTGCCAAGATGGGTGAAGTTTGGTGGGGTGGTTTAAAGTGCCATGGAATTTCACAATGCCCCATCCCTCCCCAATTTGTGTTAACAATGGTGATTCTTACGTGGAGATAGGAGGAACTGAGCTAAATAGGAGTTCACTGCTCCACCAGTTTCTTCCCAATTGAATTGCGAGCTATCCCTTATCTTCTTTGGTGATGGACAAAATCAGTAGAGAAAGCAAATAGTTTCTCCAACCCATCAGCTCTAAGATACCTGAAATGCAGTCAATGTTGCCCTTGTGTATAGTAGATACAGCCACAGCCATGAACTTTGGGCTAGTATTCCAACAGCTAGAATAAGTGGAATTAATACTGTCATTCAACTTACTGTGGAACTTCTTCCCCTCAAAATTTGGAATTTCTATGAGTACAGGATAATTTGGAATTGCGATGACACTTCTGACGTCATTGCATCCAGAGATGTCACTGCCTCTTCAGTTGAAGGCCTTATTCTCTTCACGAATGGTAGTTGAAATGTATTCATTTCCCTTCATAATGTGTTCCTTACATTGATCACTAGATTCATGCAGTTTTTGTTATAAGGGCATACTTATAGGCTTTGACACCTAAAATGTAAAAAAAAAATTATAATTTCAATTTATAGGCGTTCTGGTCTTCATTATGGACATGAAGCTTTAATTCTTGTATTTAAAATATATTCACACGTTATAAAATACAATGATCATATTTACTCTAATTGAGTAAATTGTAGCAAGCTCTGCTTGTACATTATGGTATAACTGGGAGTCAGAATATATGTCTAGATAGTCTTCTTTGTTATCGGTTCCTCTCGCCTCTTCTCCCACTCTTCTCACCTCTTTTCCTCCTCTTCCTTCTCCCTTTTCTTCCAAAAGAGCTCAATGTTCCTCACTGAAAGTGAGGAACATATTCCTTAATCTGTTAGCACTAGAAAGTTGGGGAAATGCACAATGTAACCCACTGGATATACATCACAAACATCAACATCTTCACCCCATCCGTCTGCCTTAAAGTCTGAGATTTTTTTTAAGCCTTTAAGTCATCCCAGTTTTTGACATGTTTCTGTGCATTTTTTCATTTTTC